>NC_066617.1:105715840-105947809 GCF_025201925.1 Gopherus flavomarginatus | reverse complement strand
GAGTATAGCCCTGTTTTTTAAAGTCTGGACATTTAAACATCAATACAAGGATTTGGCTTTTGACTATGAGGCTGAAAATATGAATCACACAGTAGTTGTAGAACCTGGCTCAAAAAATCATAGTTCTTAGACCAGATCTGCTAAAAATTCTGGGAGTAATGGGTTCTAAAATTGAACTACTGAATTAGTCTCAAATGGAACCTGGGACAGCCAGCACCAAGGTGGGGAAAATTGGATGTAGGAATTGGACCTCTGGCATAGCAGGATGTCTAGGAAGCAGCTATACTGCAGCAGGTGAGCTCATATGGAGTCTGGATTTCATTAGAGAATAACAATGTAAGAAATGTCAGTAAGGGAGCACTACAAATTCAGCCTAGGAAAATCCCCTTTAAAGATATGATCCAGGTGAAACAAATGCTTTGCAGGCAAGTGATCTGTGGTGAGCAAACGATCATGAGCTCCAGGGGCTGGAACTATAATTACAATCACATGAGTGGGTAACTTTCCAGCAAAGGAAAGAAAAATGAAGAAAATTTGCTTTGAAATAGAGGAATAGGGTGAGATTTTAGGTCTTAATCCTGCAAACTGTATATATGTGTAAAATTACTCACATGCAAGAATGAGCCTTACAGTTGAACTGAGCTGAAGCAGGAAAGCATTCTTGTTAGGTTGCTAAATGTTTTTGATAACTGACCCTAAAGAAGGGAACAACTGTTGCAACAGTAGAAGCTAGTAGAGGCTGGTACAGGAGAAATTGTTAATGGAAGAGGTGAAGGTAAGCTTGAAACGTTTTGAATGCATTTGTTCCAGTACCTCTTAAATGAGAAGTTGTGGGAAAAGTTTGTGGTAAAGAATTTAGGATTTATTAATGACTTTCTAATTTCAGTTTCCTGTAATCACTGAGAGAAGGAAATAATCAGTGTTTGCCCAGTGGCAGAGGAAACAAAAAATCACGAGACATTTTCTAGCCTTTAGGGTCCTGATCCTGCTAACACTTTATTAACATAAGTCTCTTTCAAGACTACTCATATGAGTCAAGCTAGTCATGTACAATACTTGTTTGCAGGGTTGGACATAAGAGGTATTAAATCAGTGGTGAATAAACAGCCAATTAAACTTTTCACAAAATTGAGTTTTCTTATCAAACTGACTTTTCTGAATCAGTGTTTTATAAACTCAGACTGTCAATATCTTTGTGCAGTGGCTCATCTGAAATCAAAGTAAAATCTGTTCTTGGCTGTATGGAGAACAATTCAGATCATTACTCTTTATCAATCTGCCCACTATTTTCTGTAGTCACATGTTGTATAAAGATCTTCTCTAGAAGGTGATGGTGGTTCTTGATATTGAAATAAAATGTATTTCTTAAAATATTTATGGATTGAAAATGGCTGTCTCTTTTGTGTATTCTTCTATGGTAGTTCAGTGAAACAACTTGATAATCACGCAGGCAAATAAATATCCCTAAAATATCAAATGAGATCAACATTAATTTGTATTCCAGATTAGAAATTCATCTGTTTACTGTTGGCTCTAGTAAGTAGAGGAAGGATGGTCTAGTGGTTAGGCTGCTATCCTGAAATTTAAGAGCTGGGGGTCAATTCTCTACTCTGCCACAGACTTTCTGTGTGTCCTTGTGCAACTCACCTTGTCTATGCATCAGTGCCTCTTCTGTAAAATGGGTATAATAGCACTTTCCTATCTCTCAGAGGTGAGGCTAAATGCATTAAACCTTGTGAGAGGATTAGATACTGTGTAATGGGGTGTCTGTGTCTCATAAGTACCTATAAGATAGATAGTTCAAATAGTTACTGATCTAAATGATTTCTTGGAATTAACTGGCCCACGCTTCACCTGTAATCCTGAAAGGGCATGCACTCTCTGCAGTATTCAAACTAATTGTCTAACATCCCCTTGCAGGAAGATTTTATTCATAAAGTGTATTGTAACAGGTGTGTACTGTACTATATAAAACCACATTTTCAAAGGCACTCTGCAGCCAACAGCTTCAATGTAGGCACCTAAATGCAGTGGCCAAATTTTCAGAAGTGTTCTGCTCCTGTTGAGTACAATGGGGACTGAGCACGTCTGAAAATCTAGCTGCTTCATTTAGATCAGTGGTCCCAAAACTTTTCGTCTGGCTGGCGCCAGACGAAGGACTGTGGTGGCAGTGGAGCACCCACCAAAATGCTGCTGAATTTCTGCGGCATATTGGCAGTGACGCCTCTTGATGATGTCACTTGTCGGCGGCAAGTGGCGTCATTGAGAGGCATCACTGCGAATTTCTGCGGTGTTTCGGCGGCAATGCCTCTCGATGTCACTTGCTGCCGACAAGTGACATCATCAAAAGGCGTCACCACTGAAACGTTGCAGAAATTTGGCGGCATTTTGGTGGGTGCTCCACTGCTGGCCAGGACGCAGGTGCATTTAGATGCCCCCGCGGGCGCCATGGCACCCGCGGGCACTGCGTTGGGGACCCCTGATTTAGGTGCTTAACTGGGAGCTGAGCTCTTGGGGAGGAAAGAACCTGGTCCTAAATGTATTATAGCAGCACCCCTTTAGCCTACAAAGCTATTGAGGAGGAGGAGTAATGTTGTAAGACATCAGACTGATATGAGAGTGAATTTTAATCCATAGCCCAGTCATCTGACTGAGGTCAGGGCTACAAAAGGTTAATACCCATCTTATAAGACAGGGGTCAGTATCCGCTGTCTAGTGGCTGCTGTTACTCTTCACAGATTTTCATTATTTGGAGCGGTTTTATATGCTTCCGCACTGTCATGCTTCTTTCCAGTTCCGGGTGTGTCCTTGAAATCCTGTTCCTATTCTACATATGGCCAGTCTAATTCTTCCCCACCCCCAGTTTAGTTTCATTCTCTTCAGAAATTATAGAACCAAACCATAGGTCTTTTCTTAACATGTTTCCCTCATGACCTTGGATCATAAAGAATCTAGGTACTACGGAGATTGGTGTATTTAAAAATCCACACTTTTTTTTTCTCCCCCAGTGTCCTTAGCAAATGTATGTAGTCTTTCATTCTTTGTTGGATCAAAGAGACCTGAAGCAGTCCAATGATCAAATTTCTTTGGTTTCTCCACTGGAGCTTTTGTTTCTTGCTCTGAACAAGACACATGCTAGAATCGTCCAGCTCATGTCCAAACATGAATGGCAGCTCTGTTTTGGACTCTTTCACTTGTGTTCTGTAAGCCATAAAAAGAATGGAATATTCCATTCTTAATGGTGTTTTATACAGGTAGCCATCTTGAACTGGTTAATTTTCTACCATTCCATCACATTGTAGGTGTGCTGAGGTGGTGTGGATGTCAAGGATCTCACCCTGCTGTTAGACTCTGTATTCAGCCGAGCTGGGACCCTAAATCCAGAAGAGTTGGCTTATTAGAACATCAGCCATAGCTGATACATTATTGGGTGACTGCCAGACCACTGTCTCCATGATAAACAAGAAGAATAGACTGCAAGACTTTGAAGACTTTGTCTCTCTGACAAAAGCCTAAACATGTGAACACCCATGTGTTCCCTGGTTGAGCCCATAAAATACAGCTGCTTTGTGGCTCTTCATGGGTGAAGGCTGTTTCTCTGTCTTTCTCTCTCAACCTTCCTACTCAAAGATTATATTTTCTGCTCCAATATTTTACCTCTCTTCTGTTCTCTCCAATATTCTCCTTTAGTGTATCTCAGATTTTCACAACCCAAAATATCCAATAGCACAATCTAAATACAACTTTTTCAATTCTCTGGTTCAACAATCATGGGATGGCTTCTCCTATTGCCTTCCAGGTTTTAAATTCCACTCTTACCCAATGAGGCCATAAGTTGGTGGTTGGATGTCTGTGTTTGGTTTGTTTGTTTGTTGGTTTGTTTTTTCTTAAATGGCATTTTGGGGGAATGCTATGTTCTAGTGTCCTTGTGGTTGCTATGTGGCTTTGCCGTACATTGTTCTCATGTCTATATTGTCCATTTGTTTCCACTCTTCCAATACTGCTGTGATGTTGCACCCCAAAATGCTTTATAGAAACATGCTAATGAGTGTAAATATGACATAACTGGAATATGTTTTATGCTAGATATGCCATGTAACACATCTCTGCAAAGGTTATGATCTACTGGATATATGCATCCTATGAGTATGCATGTATCTTTCTTTTTTTTTTATTTGAAGTTATGAATATTTGCTATGTACTTTGATTTTTAAGTAGCCTCAGTGAAACTTCTGGTCAGCTTCTTGAGAAAAGACTATTCTCAGTAAATCAGGGCCACCTCGGGGGGGGGGGGGGAATTTGCCCAGGGCCCCGCAGGGGCCCCCATGAGAAGGCCCTGGCTTGCCTCCACCTTCCCCCATCCCCCCAGCGCCTCATTGTGCCGCGTCCAGGAGCGGCCCTGGACAGAGCTAAAGCAGCGTGGCTGCATTGGGGCCTGAGCTACTCCTCGCTCAGAGCCATGTGGTAAGGGGGCGGGGCTGTGAGCTCCAGGCCGAGTGGTGGGAGCTCAGGCCCTCGCACTGAGGCTCTGGGAGAGGGGGTAAGTGGGGGTAATCAGCATGGTAGGGGGCTGAGGCAGGGGGTTGGGTAAGGGGCAGGGAGTCCTGGGGAGAGGGAGGGGGCAGAGGTTCTGAGGGGGCAATCAGAGGATGAGGAACAGGGGGTTGGATCATGGGCGTTCCCAGGGTCTGTCAGGACTTGGTGAGGGGGTGGATAGGGGTCGAGGCAGTCAGGGGATAGGGAACGGGGTGGGGGTCGGTGGGGTTCTGGGATGGGGGTTGGGGGGGTGATGAGGGAACAAGGAGCAGGATGGGTCAGGGATTCTGAAGAGGGCAGTTGGGGGGGCAGGAAGTGGATGGGGGTCAGATAGGGAGCAGAGCCAGGCTGTTTGGGGAGACAAAGCCTTCCCTACCCTAAAGCTCATTCAGCAGTTTGAGGGTGCAGACAGCTATTTAATACAAAGAGCCAAGCTGTTATCTTTTCCCTTAGGGCTACTATCCCTTTCACTTCTCAAATGCCAGATTATAGTCTACATTTAATTTCAGTGCCACAGGGAGATTCATGTCAGGGGAGGGTCGCTTCATGTAAAATTAGCCACTTTAGATTAACAATGATAGAGCCAAAAGAGCCATGGGGGAGGGAGCACATGAGAAGAGCAACATCCTACACTACCTACCTCCTTCCCAACCCTACCAAGGGAGACCCCACCACCCCTGCATTCCCCAAGGCTCCAGAGGGGTTAATTCAGTGGTTCTCAAACTTTTGTACTGGTGACCCCTTTCACATAGCAATCCTCTGAGTGTGACCCCCCCTCTATAAATTAAAACCACTTTTTAAATATATTTAACACTATTATAAATGCTTGAGGCAAAGCGGGGTTTGAGGTGGAAGCTGACAGCTTGCAACCCCCAGTAATAACCTCATGACCCCCTGAGGGGTCCCGACCCCCAGTTTGAGAACCCCTGGGTTAATTTAATTTTAGCACCCTGTGTCCATTCACATGCATGTGCTATGTTGAGCATTTCAGTTTTCACAACATAGGCTCGAACCAGATTCTGGAACCAGCTCAAGTGCTCAGTTCATGGAGTATGTACATAAGCTATACTAAAGACAAACCCACAGTAACCATCTCCAGTTTGTGAGGAACCCCGTGGAGCCAGTCTCTAGGAAACAATCTCCATTAATTTATCTAAGTCCATTAATGGCTATTAGCCAGGAAGGGTAAGAAATGGTGTCCCTAGTCTCTGTTTCTCAGAGAGTGGAGATGGATGGCAGGAGAGAGCTCACTTGATCATTACCTGTTAGGTTCACTCCCTCTGGGGCACTTGGCATTGGCCACTGTCGGTAGACAGGATACTGGGCTGGATGGACCTTTGGTCTGACCCAGTATGGCCATTCATATGTTCTAAGCTAAATAAACCCAAAGTTATGGAGACAGATGTGAGTCAAGGAATCCAGCAGAGTATCAGAAACCTGGAAAAATCTCTGAGTGGATGGGCTCAGGCATTTGATCACAAGCTGAGGTGGTTCAAAAGTTTGGGATTTTTTTTTTAAGCAGAATTTTTTTTATTGTTTCTTTAAACAAACGCAGCAAGCAGCAAATATTTGGCCACACCCTTCTGAAACCCCAAACCATGGTCAGGTTTTGGCAGACTAATTTCAGCTTTTCAATTAAAAAAACCACAACAAATTTTGAAGGAAAGCAGATGCTGTCCGTGATTTTTTTTTCTGCTTTTTAAAACCCCCCCTTTTTTTGATCCCCAAAAAAGTTTTTTGACGGAAAATATTTGTCCAACCCTTTTAGTGAGCTTTAGTGCCTTTTAGCACTAGCTGATGCTGAGAACCAGTGATACCTTGTAAAGGTGACTTGAAAAGAAGTTTTCTCAGAACTGGGTTTGAGCTGAGATGCGGAAGGTTTTTAAATGTTTGTTTTTCCCAGGGCTGCCGGGGGGGAGGGGGCAAGTGGGGCAATTTGCCTTGGGCTTCACAGGGTGACCCATGAGAATATAGTATTCTATAGTATTGCAACTTTTTTTATATGGAAGGGGCCCCTGAAATTGCTTTGCCCCAGGCCCCCTGAATCCTCTGGGAGGCCCTGTAGTAAGTGCCCAGTCAAGAAACACTTAAGCTGACAATGAACTTTGAGATACACCAATCTGCATCTGAGCTTTCCTGGGAATGTGGCATTGGCCTATAAAGAACTGAGTCATGCATGGACATGTGACTTGCCCATGTGACTCCAAAACTCCATCTTGTAGCTGGATTCTGCATAGGAGAGGGGAAGGAGTTTCCACCCACAAGAGAGACTATATAAGCCCCTGGTGTAACCCCTCCATTTTGTCTTCAGGTGGCATCTCCTTGGAGTGGAGAGGCTGAAAGAAACTGGAACAAAGGACAGTAACTACGAGGGTGTGAGTGATTGCTGGACCCAGACTAGAAGGAGGCTTGTCTGTCAAAGAAGCTTATTGGAATATCTCTGAGGGTGAGATTTACCTGCATTCAGCTGCCTACTGTATTAGGTATAGACTTGTGTGTTTTTGTTTTGTTTGGTAACTTGCTTTGTTCTGTCTGTTATTACTTGGAACCACTTAAATCCTACTTTTTGTATTAAGTAAAAAGTAATTTTATTAATTAATACCTGGGGGGCAAACAGCTGTGCATCTCTCTCTATCAGTTTTAGAGGGCGAACAATTTATGAGTTTACCCTGTATAAGCTTTATACAGAGTAAAACAAGTTCATTTGGGGTCTGGACTCCATTAGGAGCTGGATATCTTAGTGCTAGAGATAGGAGCACTTCTTAAGCTGTTTTCAGTTAAGCTAGTGGGGGACGTGGTTCAGACCTGGGTCTGTGTTTGCAGCAGACAAGCATGTTTGGCTCAAACAAGGCAAGGTACTGAAGTCCCAAGCTGGCAGGGAAAACAAGCTCAGAGATAGTCCCTGCACATCAAGTGGCAGTCCCAAGGGGGTTTCTGTGATCCAACTCATCACAACTGCATCTGTCCCAGTGGTGAAATGAGGGATACTTGCACTGCTTCTAATGTTGAGCATTTCCCCAAATGCTCTTCCTTTATTAGCATACTCCTTCACCTTGCTCAACCAGTTCTATGTTAAGGCAATGTTTACAGTTGTCCTCCCAACAGGGAAACCTGGACATCCTTTTTCTCCAGCTGTCTGACCTTGAAATCCTATTCCTATAATTTGTGTAGCCAACTACTGCTTGGCATTCTTGCCTCTAAAGAGCCATTAGAAATATGAATGAGCTGTAAATTTACTCCTTTACAAATGATAAAAATAGCCAGTGGATTCCTTTCTGTTGGCACAATAATTGCATTCTGCAGAACATACACATTTCATTTAGCCTTTTTCATTGTGTAGGCCCAAGCATTTACATCTGTTTTTAACAGGACTGGGGGATAAAAACAAGGGTAAATGAACAATAATCCCAGGCATCCCTTTAGCTCTACCAATGGCAAATTGCACACTGGTGGTTACATAAAGGGCTTTTGCTTACTGTGTAGGAAAAAGTAAGACCTAAATTAAAACTCCTGTTAAAGTCTACTTTTTGCTATACAACCACATGTCACCACAAGGTATTCCAAAGCCTTTTACAGTGTTAACAGCCAAGTCATGGTCAAGCCTTAGAGCGGTGTTTCCCAAACTTGGGACACTGCTTGTTTAGGGAAAGCCCGTGGTGGGTCAGGCTGGTTTGTGTATCTGCCACGTCAACAGGTCCGGCTGATCGCAGCTCCCACTGGCTGTGGTTTGCTGCTCCAGGCCAATGGGAGCCACTGGAAGTGGCGGCCCCCATTGGCCTGGAGCAGTGAACTGCGGCCACTGGGAGCCACAATCGGTCGAACCTGTGGACGTGGCAGGTACTCAAACTGGCCTGGCCCGCCAGGGGCTTTCCCTGCAGAAGTGTCGAAACAAGTTTGGGAACCACTGCTATAGCAAATAGGAATATAACATTACCTTCCCCCTCCCTAACACCACTATCATTTTTCTCTATGCTCCCTATCACACTTCAGGGCCACTGCACCTGTATTTCCTCTGCCCCCCTCTATAGTCCAACAAGGGAACCTACCCTAGATTCCTGGCTCCTCAGCTGTCGCCTCTCTTGGGTAGAGACTCCTGTCTCTCTTGCTCCTGAGCTGGGTTTTTCCAAGCTGCACTGTTCCCTGCGTACACTGCGATATCCCTAGCACAGACAGACTGCCTAATCAGGCCAGCATCTACACTTTGCTTTCTCTTTGAAGGCTTATGAACAGCATAATTTCCAGTTATAAATTATGACAGCCCTTTATAAGCAAGCACATTTGTTCTTAAGGTGACAGCATTACTGAGAAGACAATAAAAGTTCTTGTATACAGGCTACAAGCTTACCAGAGATCACCTATCTGTCTTACGGGTTCTCAATAGGCCAAAATTCTTTCAACCTTTCCCAGGAAGTATTGGGGACCTCCTTGGACAGAAAGTCTTGCCCCGTGCTGATCAGAGAGCTGGTTCTGAGCCAGTTTAAACTCAAGCAGTTTATCCAAAAGTCCTTTGTCTGTTGGTCTCTGGAGAATCCAGTTTGAACTAGTATGTGCAAACTTCTCCAGGTGGTGGTGCCTCTCTGACGGTGTTACAACTGGAGTGAGTGTGCCTAATTTCTCCCCCCCCACACACACCATTCTTAGTTTCTGGAGGAGCTGTAATCATCTTCCCACATAGAATTACATACACTCCCTGGCCCACAATGATAAAAACTTAATACAGTAAGATCTCCCAAAGATATTGCCAGAAGTTACCCTATCACACTCCACACAAGGCTATGGCTACACTTGAAATTTCAAAGCGCTGCTGCGGCAGCGCTGCAGGAGTGCTGCCGCGGCTGTGCTTTGAAGTGTGAGTGTAATTGGAGTGCCAGCGCTGGGAGAGAGCTCTCCCAGTGCTGCATGTAAACCACATCCCTTACGGGTGTAGCTTGCAGCACTGGGAGCCGCGCTCCCAGCGCTGCGGCACTGATTACACTGAGGCTTTACAGCGCTGTATCTTGCAGCGCTCAGGGGGTGTTTTTTCACACCCCTGAGTGTGAAAGTTGCAGCGCTGTAAAGTGCCAGTGTAGCCATGGCCCAAGTCTACAGTCTAGTCATATACTCCCAGGGTCCTCGCTGTGCTCAGTGCAGCACCATTGATCTGGGGAATGGCAGACATCATCCAGGACAATAAGTCTGAGTGAAGGGTTAGGAAATACAATATCCTAGGATCTCCTTTGAGCAGGGACCAGAAGATAAGGAATTGCAAAACAGGTCTCTGGTATTCAAATTGACCAGGGAAGGAAACAGATTCAGGGATGGTATTTCCTCAGCTGCAGTTGTATAAAGGAAACTCGTGTATCTGAGAGAGCTGTGTTGTTTGCTCAAGTCATTTGAATGCCAGAGAACTGTCTGAAACATCATAATCTTCCTAACAGAGTGCCAAGACTCAATGACAAACCCATGTGCACAGTTGCAAGTAGCCCTATGTCTATCTGGGAGAATCACAGGTTAAATCTGAGTATAAGTGGGAACTACCAGAATCTGACAGGAAAACACTACTCCCTGAAAGGCAAAAATGTCCATTATGATGCCCCATGCATCCTGGGGATGGAAGTTTAAATAAAAGTGGTAAGGAGTACATGTTGGCAAAGTAAGTTATACTTTTATTTAACTGATCAATCAGATCATGACAGATTCAGGAACTACAGAGATGAGATCTTTGGATGCGCATGTATCAAAACACAGAAACCCAGGCTTAACAGAAAGGAGGGAGGTGGTCACAATGAATTGCAGAATAGCCAAGTGAGTCTGGGAAGATTTCTCACACACACACGACCCAAGACCAGTGTAAAACCCTCGTTAAAGATCATCAGCTGAAGAGAACAAAGAAGATAAATTTGGTATAGACTATAACCTTGTTTAAAAAAAATTAAGATTTTGAGTGTGTTAATACAGCTGTTACCTAAAGGGAAATGAGACTGATCTGGAGCACCTCCAAAATTGTATCTGTGCAGTGTAGACAATGCAAAATTTATTATGTTATTTAACCTGGCGAAATAACAGTGGTAATTGGATACCATCTTGGTCTCAATGTAATGGAGCCTGACGGACTGCATCTGGCCAGGTGACGGGTTTTGAGACACCCCTCCTCTTCCCTCCCCGCCCCCCCCACGTTGAGATGTGTATTGGCATAGCCACATGAATGAAACTAAAAGCACTCTAGAGTTGGTACCACTCAACTTAAATTTCAGCATATACTGGTAATCAGTTGATACCACTGCAAATTGGTGCTCTAATGTCTGTAAAAAGTGAGTCCCCAGAAATGCCTCACAGTAAAGCCAGGACCAGAAAGTGGATTAAATGTCCCAGTCAGAAACAGAAATAGTGCACTATGTTGTAATTGTTTCCATGTCCTCATGATTCTTAACATCTCCCAGTGGAATGCTGAACATACTGAAGTATGTAAGGGAAGCCAAGTAGGAAAAGTTATATAGAGTAATGTATAAAAGAATTCTGAAATAGTCCAAAATCTCTGACAGCCTTGGGAGGGGGGAAAGAATATGAACAGTTCATGGACTGTTTAAATTAGGAATGTCCTTAATAAACCAGGGTGATTTTAAAAACTAAAAACAATTTAAAATAAAGGTTTGAATCAATAAACTTGAGTGTCTCAGACGTGACCACCAACACAGAAGGGTCTCCTTTGAGCGGGGACCAGAGAATCAAACAGTGAAAACTGCTTTAGAGCTTCTGAACTATTCTCTTCTTCATGCTCCCTGCTGACTTCCAATTGTCCCAGGGAGTAGTGCGCCAGTGTGATTTGTCTGAGCCGCAATAAAGGGGACAGAATTAAGTTTGTGTGGGCATGTGCTGTGGAAGGCATGATCTTAACTATACATTTCCTGGTTTTCTAATGTTTGTGCTTTGTTTGCTTGTTTGTGCTTTGTTTGCTTGAGTGTATTTCCTATTTCTTCCACCGTCTGGACCAGCACAAAACACTGCTAAGCAAGCTGACATGTCTAACAAAAATTTGTATTGGCAAATTAGAACTCACTCAAGAGTCCAACACGAAGTCCTCTCTTATTGCTGGTGGTATTTTAAAAAGGTGCTGAACCTTTATTTGAAAATATGGGGGGGGAGGAAATCACATAAGAGAATAAAATCAGTCCCATTTGAAACCAATGGTTATTTTATTGCTTTTAAATTATTTAAAGGCAAATACTTAAATGCTGTTTAGTCAATTGCAATTGTTATTTTATAAAAGATAGATTTAACGTACAAAGCTACATGCAGCCAAAACTATTGATCTGTCTGCCAGCAACACTAGATAGAAATGAAATAAGCGTCAGTTTTATTATGTTTAATAGCTGTCTGGCCTTTTAGTATAAAAACTTAAAGCACTACACAGGAATACTTGAGGTGCAGAGCCTCCTTTCTCTGTGTGCATGCATACTGTACTGCTAAACCTGGTACCAATTCTGAGTAGACACTGCTCAGGCTGAAGAGGTGGTTCCTCATAATACAAGTAACTTGGGCCCAAATCCTGAACGGTATTAAGGCACCTAAATATCTTTGAGGATCTTGGTGCTAGATCATGACTGCCCTAAGAGCAGGATGATCCATCTGCACAAGCCTCTGCATAGCCCAATTCCCCTCTCCTTCCATGCTCCTATTTTTGATGCAGGTAGCCAGAGCAAAGGTGTAGGGCAGTGTTTGCCAAACTTGGGACACCGCTTGTTTAGGGAAAGCCCCTGGTGGCAGGCTGGCTTGTGTACTTGCTGCGTCTGCGGTCCGGGCAATCGGGGCTCTCACTGGCTGCGGTTCACTGCTCCAAGCCAATGGGAGCTGCTGGAAGCAGTGGCCAAGCGGTGGCCAGTACATCCCACAGCCCGCACCGCTTCCAGCAGGCATTCACATGGCACTTTTGTAGCTGCCATTGCAAGGTATTTAAGTGCCTAATACGCTAAACATTTGTATGCCCCTTCATGCCACAGCCACCATTCCAGAGGATATGTTTCCATGCTGATGATGCGTTTGTTTTTATTTATTTTAAATGCATTAATTAAATTTGTGACTGAACTCCTGGATGGTTCAGTGAGAAGGAAGTCTGGCTAGGGAGCTTTGCCCATAAGTGTGACAAATATTTTATCCAAAAGCTTACAATATCATGTTAATCCTTCTAAACAAATTCAAAGATTATTTTCTCGTACATACTAAAGAGTCATTTTATATAGGCACCTGGGCAAAAGACAAACAGGAATCCTTAGAGACTGATGAATATTATAGTGTATCTTTTACTGTATCAACTTACTCGTTAGTAGTCTACCTAACAACGAGTCTGTTCTGGGTACTGTCTGAAAACTCAGAGGTGACAAATATTGGGAAGGCTACAGATCTGATGATGTCTACGACACACACAGTAAAATAAATTGAGGAAAATAAGATTACACCATATTGTTACACTGTCAAATAAAGTTAATACCATCACTAAAAGATTTTAAAGGGTAACTTTGTAAAATTTTCTTTTGTTGTAAGTTTCAGTCCCAGAAGGTGACTGTGAGTCACAGAGCTCTAAATATGTCATTGGCAAAGCTACGTTCTTTAAACTATTTACCAGCTATGTACAGCTGAGCAATAAGACATGCTAATATGTGTTGGAGAGAGGAGAAAGGGGCTTCATGATTAAATTTTATGTGCAAATCAAAAAGCTTAATCTTGTGGCCAGATCGTTTTATCAGCTGTGTGTGTGGAAACTCAAACTGACACCTGCTGATGGATTCTGGTAGGACTGTTGATTAATCACAGTTAAATCACATGATTAACTTAAAAGATGCATTTTAATCACACTTTTAATTGCCTTGTTAAACAATAGACTACCAACTGACATTTATTCAGTATTTTTGGATGTTTTTCTACATTTTCAAATGTATTCAGTTGCAACACAGAATACAAAGTGTACAGTGCTTATTTTATATTTTTGATTACAAATATTTGCACTGTAAAAATGATAAACAAAAGAGAGTATTTTGCATGACAGTACTTCTATGAGGTGAATTGAAACCTCTTTATCATGAAAGTGCAATTACAAATGTAGATTGTTACATAATAGCATTCAAAAATAAGTGTAAAACTTTAGAGCCTACAAGTCCACTTAGTCCTACTTCTTGTTCAGCTAATCGCTTAGTCAAACAAGTTTGTTTATGTTTATGGGAGATAATTATAATTTTTTTAATTGCTTGACAGCCCTAATCTTCAGATATAAAAATGTATTCAGCACCTGCTGATATTATGAGGACAGCTAGAGACAGTTACAAAAATTAACATAAATTATAAATAACGCTCCTAAAAAGTCAACCCAAAAGGTGCTGCCAGGGGAAGGATCTGCAGTCAGTTTGTCATCATTATCAAGCTCATGGGCCTGTTGGGTTTTGTTTTTGTTTTGTTCCCTTCCTGCCCCCCATTCATTTACACCAGTTTTACTTCAGTGTGACTCCAGTGAAGTCAATAGAGTCACTATATCAGAAAATCCATGCAATAAAGCACCATGCGTTTTAAGATGCATTCCTTTTGTTTCTTAACACTACTCCACTTGGGTTCTGAGGCAGGAAATTACAAAAAGTTTCAAAGGGCGAGCCCTCCAGAGATCTTTGCCCACCTGTCCTTTAACATTCAGAAGAGGGAACTGTCACCCTGATCCTACCTATCTGATATTAACCTTCACTGCTGCATCAGGATGAGAGGTGATCTTTTAGTCAGTATCTGGGACCCAACTAGAGTTGCCAACTTTTTAATCGGGCAAACACCCTTGCCCTGCCTCGCCCCTTCTCTGAAGCCCTGTCCATGACTCACTCCAGCCCCCATCCCTCTGTTGCTTGCTTTCCCCCTGCCGTCACTCACTTTCACCAGTCAGGGGGTTGGAGTGTGGGAGCGGGTGCAGGCTCTGGGGTAGGGGGGAGGTGTTTGTGTGGGAAGGGGCTCTGGGCTGAGGTAGTGCACTGGGGTCTAGGATGAGGGCTTGGGGTATGGGCTCTGGAAAGGAGTCTGGGTGTGGGAAGGGGCTCAGTGTTGGGGCTGGTTTTGGGGTGCAGGAGCTGGTGAGGGGTGCGGGCTTACCTTGGGCAGCTCCTGGAAGCGATTGGCATGTCTGGCTCCTAGGCGCAGGGGCAGCCAGGTGGCTCTGCATGCCACTCCTGCCTGAAGGCACTGGCCCCACAGCTCCCATTGGCTGTAGTTCCTGGTAAATGGGAACCGAGGAGTCTGCGCTCGGGGCAGTGCGCAGAGATCTCCTGACTGCCCCTGTGCCTAGGAGCTGGAAAGACATGTGGGTCACTTCCAGCAGCTGTGCAGAGCCAGGGCAGGTAGGGAGCCTGCCTTAGCCCAGCTGCACTGCTGACCAGACTTTTAGTGGCTTATTAAAGTCTCCCGGATTGCTTTCAATAGCCACTGGGAGATTGATGCTGATTCTAGTAGACTCCCAGACAATCCGGGAGGCTTGGCAACCCTAGACCCAACCCATTAAAAACTTTATGCCTTAAACTGCATTCAGAAGTGAATAGGTGGCCAACAGAGATACCTGAGCACAATAGTGTGGTGTGCTCATAATGGCCCATGCCACTTCAAAGATGGGTTTCTGCATTCTGTGCTAGCTGAAGCTTCTGGTTGGTCTTCAAAGGGAAGATAGCTCTAAGCAGAGTGCATTGGTGTAGGTTACGATAAAGGGGTGCCAAAGGCATAGGGTTGCCAGGCATCCCATTGTTGACTGGAACACTTGGTCAAAAAGGGACCCTGGTGGCTCTGGTCAGTATAGCAGACTGGGCTGCTAAAAGACCAGTTGGCTACAGTGGGGCAGGCAGGCTCCATGCTGGCTCCCCGGGGCTCTCAGGAAGTGGATGGTATGTCCTTCTGTCTCTTAGAAAGAGGGGTGGCTGGGGGGCTCTGCTTTGCTGCCCCTGCCTGCAGGCACGGCCCCAAATACAAGCTCCACAGCTCCCATTGGCTGGGAACCATGAGGTGGGACGTGTGGGCAGGGGCAGTGCGCAGAACCCCCTGGCTGACCCTCTGCCTAGGAGCCGGAGACACATGATGCCATTTCCCTGGAGCTGCTTGAGGTCAGCACTATTTTGAGCTTGCACCCCGAACCTTCTCCCACATCCCAACCCCCTGCCCCAGACCTGAGCCATCCTGCACTCCAAACTCCTCATCCCCACCCCAGAGCCTGCTGGAGCCCTTACCCTCTCCTGGACCCCAGTCTGGTGAAAATAAGCGAGGTGAGTGAGGGTGTGGGGAGGGATGGGGGATAGTGAGTGGGGGTTGGGCCTTGGAAAAGGGGTGGGGCATGAGTGTTTGGTTTTCTGCAATTAGAAATTTAGCAATCCTACAAAGGCATGAATTGCTATTGATTGGTCCTTATTAGTGGAAAGTTTGCAATGGATCCAATAAAACCAAGTCTATCAACCTTTTCAGTTCAATGTAGCCGTGCATGCTGACCAGTTTCTACACTGTCAACACTATTTCTTCTAAATGTTTTCCCACTGGGCCTGGTTTCCATCTATCAGGGATGAGTCACGGATGTTTTTTTTCATCCATTGGCTAGATGCTGGGAAGGTAGGGAGCCTGTAGGTTCTGGGTCCAATGAAAGGAAGATAAAGAGATTATCAGAGTTGACAGTCTCATCATAAGACCTCCCCTAATGGTGCTACATAAATATGGAACAGCAGAGATAATGGGATTGGGTGGGCCCTGCACACTTCTGAGTTCCCTCAAGGAGAATGCCTTGCACTGTACTCTCTTTAGGTACTTTAAAAAATATCCCTCCCCCTCTCTACTCCTACTTGAGATTCCCCAGTTTATGCATCCCAGGAACCCGTTAGGCCTTTTGGCCATAGAGTCACACTGGAAGCTCACATTCAGCTGATTATCCACCACAACTCCCAAATCACCTCAGTTTCTGAAAAAATCTTTCTCAAGTCATTTTTGTGAATAATTTTTATATCATTCTCTAAATGTGTCTTTAGGGCTAGTATCATTTCCGCTCCTCGGTACCTCAATCATTTTTGGCCTCTCATAAAATGTATCCAAATCTCATCATCTTCTGGTTTCCTCTTAGTTAGCATAGAATCATAGGACTGGAAGGGATCTTGAGAGGTCATCTAGTCTAATCCCCTGCCTCATGACAGGACTAAGTATTATCTAGACCAGTGGTTTTCAAACTGCAGATCATGATTTGGCCCTGGGTTGTGGTGGAGGCTCTATTCAGCACCGCTGACCGGGCTGTTAGAAGTCCCGTCAATGGTGCTGCCTGGCTAAGGCAAGCTAGTCCCTACCTGTTTTAACACCGCGCTGCTCCCCAGAAGTGGTCAGCAGCAGGTCCGGCTCCTAGGTGGTGGGGGGACCAAAGGGCTCAACATGCTGCCCCTGCCACGAGCACTGGCTCTGCACTCCCATTGGCCAGTTTCCAACCAATAGGAGCTGGGAGTGGTGGTGCCTGCAGGCAAGAGCCATGTGGAGCTGCTTGCACACCTCCACCTAGGAGCTGGACCTGCTGCTGGCCGCTTCCGGGACCCAGCACGGTCCGTGGTGCCAGAACAGGCAGGAAGCCTGCCTTAGCACCCTCCTGTGCTGTCTAAAGTAACCCCACACCTCTGCCCTAGCCCTGAGCCACCCCAAACTCCTCATCCTTGGCCCCACCCCCAAAGCCTGCATCTCCAGCCCAGAGCCTCCCTCCCATACCCTGAACCCCTCATTCCTGGCTGAACCTGACAGCCCTCACTCCAGCACCCCAACTCTCTGTCCCAGCCCTGAGCTCCTCATCCCCAGCTCCACTGGGTCATGGGCATCAACAATTTTTCTTCAACTGAGTCGCCAGAAAAAAAGTTTGAAAACCATTGATCTAGACCATTCCTGACAGGTGTTTGGAATTTTTTTTTAGAGCAAGTTAGACAATGATGGAGATTCCACAATCTTCCTAGGCAATTTTATTCCAGTGCTTAACCACCCTGACAGGAAGTTTTTCCTAATGTCCAACCTAAACCTCCCTTGCTGCAATTTAAGCCAATTGCTTCTTATCCTATCTTCAGAGGTTAAGAAGAACAATTCTTCTCTCTCATCCCTGTAATGACCTTTTACATACTTGAAAACTGTTCTCATGTCCCCCTTCAGTCTTCTCTTCTCCAGACTAAATAAACCCAATTTTTTCAATCTTCCCACATAGGTCATGTTTTCTAGACCTTTAATCATTTTTGTCGCTCTTCTCTGGATTGTCTCCAATTTGTCCACATCCTTCCTGAAACGTGTCAAGTTCTGGGCATCACCATACTCCAGTTGAGGCCTAATCAGCGCAGAGTAGAGTGGAAGAATTACTTCTCATGTCTTCCTTACAATCTCCTGCTAATACATCCCAGAATAATGTTAACTGTTGCCAAAAAAGCATTACACTATTTACTCATATTTAGCTTGTGATCCATTATGATCCCCAGATCCCTTTCCGCAGTACTCTTTCCTAGGCAGTCATTTCCCATTTTGTATGTGTGCAACTGATTTGTTCCTTCAAAGATAGAGTACTTTGCTTTTGTCTTTATTGAATTTCGTCCTATTTACTTCAGGCCATTTCTCTAGTTTGTCCAGATCATTTTGAATTTTAATCCTATCTTCCAAAGCACTTGCAACCCCTCCCAACGTGGTATCGTCCGCAAACTTTAAGTGTACTCTCTATGCCATTATCTAAATCAAGGATGAAGATATTGAACAGATCCAGATGCAGAACCGATCCCTGTGGGACCCCACTCATTACATCCTTCCAGCATGACTGTGAACCACTGTTAATTACTCTCTGGGAATGGTTTTCCAACCAGTTATGCACCCACCTTATAGTAGCTCCATGTAGGTTGCATTTCCCTACTTTGTTTATGAGAAGGTCATGCAAGACAGTATCAAAAGCATCACCACATCTGTCTTTATGTTCTCTACCTTATAGTCAGAAACTGAGTCACATTCTTTTATTGTTTAGAATAGTTCTGAGATTTAAGAATGTACTATAAAACATCCTGGTGCTGCTCCAAAGCCCACTGAAGGCAATGGGAGTCTTTCCAATGGACTTTGGATCAGGACTTCTGATAGAGAGAGGGAAATTTTATTTAAAAACATTCCCTATTGTCATTCCCATCCTTCCCCCACCCCATTTAGTGTCATACTGGTTCCCAGTGGTTCTATTGCAAACAGGAATGGGAAATGCAGGTGCATAACTCTTAGCGTAAGAAATTTGGAGTTGTAGCTTTTAATCCTAACTTGAGCCTCAGGATTGTCATAGTAGATTTTAATTCAGTACATATACATACACACATTCTACCAGGAAATCCATTTTTCCTAACACTGAAAAAAGAGAGATCACTTTACTAGAGGCTTAAAGTCAATAGTCACAAGGGGAAGTCCCTTGTCAAACAAATATTACATGTTCTATGCAGCTTTCCTTCTCGTTTACCCTGGTAGCAACAAAATACTAACTAATGGCAACTAAACCTGGTGTACATGCATGCATACAACTACCCACCCACCCACGTGTCCCACTGTAGCCTAATTCAGGAAAGCATGTAAGCACATTCTTGACTTCAAGCATTTAGTTCCATTGACTTCCATGGGACTTATTGTACATATGTAAAGACAAAGTTAAGTAGTTTCCTGAATAGGGATGTCTCCTAAGTAGAACAGAAAAACTTAAAATGGAAGTTCTCCATTTTACCTTTCGCTACCAATCCCCAGTAAATATATTTAATTAAAAAAAATAGTAAACCTATCAAGATTCAGATGGAATGGGAATAAACCAAGGGTGAAATATAATTCATTACTCCTGAAGACAAATCTGACTTTGATTCTTGGATGATCACACTTGTTCATCTGGGCATGTAAGAATGAACATATTTAGCTCTGGTAATGGGAATGAGCTTTTCACTGCTCTGGTGGTGAGCTGCTCCTGCTAGTCAATTGATATTGGCTTCCTGGCTGGTGCATATTACTTGAATGACTAAAGAAGACTACTGATGAAGCCTGAGTAAACCCTGCTGAATGAAAGTAAAATTAGGATGAGCAGTCCGATGTAATTCATCCTTAGTATGGATTGTGCATTCAGAGTCAGGAGATGGCAACAGCCCATGGCTAGTGGAATAAGGAGAAATCAAACCTGAAATTTCAGTTCAATTGAGGGTACAATAATATCACCAGGATGAGAGAGACTTATTTAAAAGTACTTTTTTTATGAGTGCGAATGCAACTAATTTTAATGCACAATGGAGCTGGCATGGTCAGAAAAGCTAGAAGAGCACTGGTTTGGCCCCTTCAACAAAGATGCTCATTGGTTAAGCTCTACTCCAACAATTTCACTTTATAAAAGGTGTCCTGAATTGGCAATGGAAAAATGGCAAAAGCACAGCACATGAAGTAAGAGACAACTGAACGGTGACAGAGGTTGGCAGATATTTTAGTTTCTGCCCTGCCCCAGGAATTTGTATTGGCTGCTCTGGCATTAGCAGTGGTGTCTGGACATTTCAAAACTTACCTTGGACATGGTTTTCAGAGGTGCTTTCCACCTGTAGCTACTTTGGCTTCTGTCCTGCAGTACAATGCTAAGTAATGAGGTAGTGAAGATAGCAGGCTATCCCATAACTGCCTGTTGCAGGGTTTCTTCATCCTTCTTCTGAAGCAGCTGGTACCGATCACTGTCAGATACAGGATACTAGACTAGATGGACCACTGGTGGCAATTCCTATGTTTCCATTGACTATAGTGAGAAGAGTTATGGGTGTGAAAAATTAGGCTATTTGAAATTTTGATCAAATCTTCTTCTTCTTTTTTTTTTTTTTTTTTACGTTTATGTTGCCAATAGTCAGTCATGCTTCCTTTAAAGCAGAGGGTTTTTAACCTTTTTTTCTTTCTGAGCACCCTCCCCCCATGCTATTAAAAACTCCACAGCCCACTTGTGCCACAATAACTGATTTTCTGCGTATAAAAACCAGGGCCAGCGTTAGGAGGTAGCAAGCAGGGCAATTGCCTGGGGCCCCATGCCACAGGGACCTCCATGAAGCTACATTGCTCAGGCTTCAGACCCATGTGGTGGGGCTTCAGCTTTCTGCCCTTGGCCCCAGAGAGTCTGATGCTGGACCCGCTTGGAGGCCCCCGAGTGGGCTCTAGAACCCTAGTTGAGAACCACTGCTTTAAAGTAATCCTTGCAATCTACAACTCAACCAAAGCCAGTTTAAAAATACTGCAGTGCCTATCTCCTCCTCCTCCTGAAACTAATAAACAAACATGCAAGTAATAGTTTAACAATCTTGCAGGTGTTCAACTTTGATTTTTCTAGTGTTAGTACTTTATTCTTATAATTTATTTTATGTTTTTCCTTCTCCCCCAGAGGAACCTGTTTAAACCATATGAACACAATTCTTGCCACGTATATCTTGTTTATTTGAAAACCACACCTTCTGCCACTCTTAAAATAGACCAGGTCTACACTAGCGACTCTTGCTGGCCTAGCTATGTCAGTGAGTGTGTTGTGTTTCCTCCCTCCTATAATATTGTGACATCAGCAAAAGCCTTACAGTAGATGCAGTGCTACCAGCAAAAAAAGAAAAAACAAACCTTCTTTTGCTGGTATATCTTATTTTGCTTGCGGAATAGCTATAAGCTATAGTAGCAAAAGCATTTTTTGGCAGTATGACTATATCTACACTAGGGGGTGTACTGGTATAGATACTCTTCTAGTGTAGAGAAAGGATATGTTTACGCTATGAAGGCTATACTGGCATAGCTGTGCTGGCATAGCCCTATAGTGTAGATGCTGCCTACACCAACAGAAAGCATTTTTCTGTCCATGTAGGAACACCAGCTCACTGAACCACCTTCACCCATGTTAACAAAAGCTCTCTTCCATTGACATAACTGCATCTACACTGAGATGTGTAGGGCAGTCTGGCATAGCTACATTTGTCAAGGTTGTGCTTTTTCACATCCCTGACCAATGGAACTACATCAATGTAACTCTTCCATGCAGCCCAAGCCTAGGCCATAGATTAGGTGCAATATGGACTATGCTCCATATTTGAGGTTGAGCTTCCTGTAAGAAGCCTGAATTCCAACCCTTCCAACTTCTCCCAAAAGAAACATCATCTGGAAACCTTACTTGTCACATCTCATCCCAGGATAGAACTTTAATGGGAAGTGTGTGTGTGTGTGTGGGGGGGGGGGGAACAGATCAGCAAGGCCCTAATCCTGTGATGGATCCCTGCACCCCATGTGGAGTCCCTGGCAGGATCAGTATTTAAAGAGGTTATACAAGTGTTAAGGTATTTCAAAAATGTGCCTATCTATTCAGCTTTTGAAAGTGTTCCTAGCATATTGGGGTCATATCTTCAAAAGGAACCAGTTTACAATCTCCAGATGTGCATAATGTTGTTGGCGTAGTGGATTTCATATAGCTGGATAATTAGTGGGGAATTCAATTCAAAGATATAGGGGGCCCCCTCCAACTGCCACTAAAGTCAATGGAAAAACTCTAGCTGACATCTGTGGAAATGGGGGATCCGGCCCAATAAAGAGGTGTTTTCTCACATATACAGAGTAGGGCTGATAATTGGCTTGTCACAGATTCCAGGCATCTGCATCTGCTGCACCGAGTGAGAAATGTGGGGCAGGTGTCATGGGTTGGGGTGAGTAGGGGACAGAACAGAAATCTGAGAGGGAAGCAGAGGACTGTGAGGGTGATGAGCTGAGTGTGTATAATGGGGCAATACAATGGAGTCATGATTACTAATTTTGGAATGAGGGGTATCTCTGGGGTAGGCAGGAGACTAATGGGGTGTGGATGCAGGATGAAGGGAGTGCAGGGAACTGGGTGGCATAAAGAAAGGACATGGAAAGGGATCAAGGGACTGGGAAGGGGTATGGAAGTTTTCCCTGGAAAGTGCGTTACCCATTAAAATACACCTCTGTGCACATCCATTTTCATCTTACACTGTGTTCATTATTGCTCTTATAGGGCATTTGGGGGAGATCAGTGACTGGCTTGGACTAGAACATTGATTTACTTTTGTCAATGGAAAAAATGAGATGTGGCTTCCCTAATGTATGATTGCTGAAGGCAGCAGAAGGATGACTGTTCGGATTTACGGAGGAGTATTGCTGGAGGAAGTTTACCCTGTCTGCCCCGCAAAATAAAACAACAATTTTCAGCGCAGAATACAGAGATACTTGCAGCAGCTCCAGAAAAGCAAGATGACCTAGATAGCTACCATTAAAAGTAGGTGACATTGACAAATACTAAGCAAAGTAACTTAATCTGTAACTAAAGAATTCTAATATATTGTTAATCAAACATTTGTATGGTGTTAATAGGCCTTCCTTGCTTTTGTTGAATATGCCTGTATTAGCTGCTTTGCTGTTGCCTGTGGTAGAATATTCTGCGAGTTTACTATCATCTGTGCGGAGTTTTGTCTGTCTTGGTTTTCACCTGTAGTTTTATTTTTAGTCCTTATCCCTGAATCTTGTGGGTTTTGTTTTTTTTTGTAGTTCAAAGAGGTGACTGTTCTGGAATCCCGCTTTCGATCGGGTCTTGGGTTACTATCTTCTTGAGGATCTTAAAGCCATTTAGTCTAATTTTTCAAAGGTATTGAACTCTTCTAGTGCCTGTACATTTCTGTGTGAATGGTGGGTGTTCAGCACCTACCGTGCAGTCCAAGCTCTTCTAGCTGTTCTGCATTTGTTAACCTTCTTAATGATCTGATAAATTTCCAAAAAAGATGGGCATATGCAACTCAGGCACAATAGGTAATTGAATCCAACTGGAAGTGCAGTTCTATTTGCATACTCAGGACCATGGCTCCCCCTCCCTTCCATATGCTTTTCTGTAAGAGAGCCAGCACAAGGAGATCCCTGGCATCAAAAGCTCAGAGAATAGGCTGCCTTGTCGCACTGTAATTGCACATCAGGCTTCTTGCCAGAAGGAATTATGGACGAGGAACCATTGAAATTTACGCATAGGTAAAGGCATTTGAAACCTTGTGGTGACAGTTCTAGTATGAGTGATTCTCCTTTGCCTGTGTACTGTCCTTCCCCACCCAGCACTGGCAGCATAGCTGGCGTTCTTGTCATGCTGCCTGACAACAGATGCATGTGTTGGACCCTACCCACTGAATGGGGGTTTTAAAGACCCATAAAGCAATTTATCTTTGCCTCTAGCTGCATTAATTTTCTCTCTCTTCCCGTATGTTTTGCTTTCAATTTTGAGAGAAAGCATAGAGCGTCTCTCTGTTGGGCTACCTCCTCCCACCATATTCCTGGCCATGGTCCAATTATCCCACTGTGAATGCAGCTCATGTACTGATAAGTGCATATTTTAAAGCCACACTGGCTATTTGCTGAGGCCATTTGTAGTATCTTAACATGAATTTCTTCCTTCTGCTCTGAGGGTATAGTCCTGGCATGTTTTCAAGAGGTATCCCTTAAGAGCTCACAATCTACAATGTATGTGAACAAACACACACAAATAATACGTGGGTGCGCCCTGGTGAATGGCTATCTAGTATGCAAATACATTTTCAATATAACTACACCAACCAAGAAACTAAACATAGGCAATGGATCTTCACATTTAAGGTAATTAGAAAACCATGCTGGGCTGAATTCTCTCTTACACGAATCTGTGTTAACCTCCAATTACTTCAATAGAGTTGCACTGGTATAACTGAGAATTCAGCCATCTGTTTCTAATGCTTTGATCTCTATTTCCTACAGATCCAATTTCAGGGAGCTGATGGCACTGGGAAATGTTGCCATAGAAAATGTTAAATAGCACTTAAACTTGGAGAACTTTTGTCCCTGATTCAGCAAGTACTTCAGTACCTGCTTAACCCCCCCCCCCCCTGCCATTGGTATCAATGGTGCTATTCAGGTGCTTAGAGTAAAGCAGCTGTTTAAGTGCTCTGCTGAATCGGGACCCTGAAAGTTTTGGTTTAGATTTTTGCTAGCTGACTTCATGTTTTGTAATTTTGATCTATTACAGATTAGGATGTACTTTGGTTTTGTGGGATATTTTGCATGACATCTTATCTTGGATGGAAAAAGGGGGGAAAAATCTGTTTTTTCCACCCTCTTTATATTTGTGTCACAAAATAGAAAAAGCTACTGCTCCCCCTACACACATGCACAAAAAGCCCTCAATCACTGGTGATAAAATACTTTATTTTCATTTGTGTAACTGAACACTTAATAAAGCAGTAATAAACAATATAATCATTGGGAGCAAATGAACTAATAGGAGTACCTCAACCATTGCTGATCTACCAACACAAACATTCAGATAAATTATTTTCTATCTTTGGTGAGAGAGCCCCAAAAGTGAGTAACGATTTTTGTGTACAATAGTTCTTGGGCATCCAGCTTGAAACATAATCTGACATTCTACTCCAGTGATGGCTGCACTTCCACAGAAGAGGTTATAGATTTTGCTCTTTTGCACTTCTTCAGTCCTATGGATTTCAGTGGGACTGTGTATAACAGAGGGCAGGATTTGTGCCTTCCTCTTCAAATGCCAATGAGTGTGCAGGCATGCAACAGAGGTGAGGCCCTTCACTTTCAGTTTACTGATTTTTAGTGAAAAATGTTCAGGCTTTACCAAAAAAAAAAGAAGCTATGATTTGGTTTTTACTGATTTTATTATTTTTTACCCAAATTTCAGACCACTCATGTACATGAAAATATCACTTATCAAAAGAAAATCAGATCCATTACATTAGGTAGATGTGTTATGCTAATAGCTAGTCTGTATAAATAGGCTTAAAAAGTAAGGCAATGTAGGGGAAGAGACACACATATGGCACACAAATATGTGTACAGTTTATTACAAAAATTAATTTAAAAACTGAAAAAATAACTTCAGTTTTCTGGGTAAATATTAGCATTAGTGGCAGATGGGGGGGCTGAAAAAATGTAGAAAAAAAGTAAGAGTACTGAAAGTGAAGCAGTTTAATGCTGTGGCTTATTTAATAATCTGATACATTCCTAGGAAATTTTAAACAAAATAAAGACTGAAAAGGGCCTGGAACACAAGGTAATGCTTAGCCTTACCTCCCTTCATGCCCTTGAAGGCTTTAGGAGCTGCTCTGCTGAAAGTCCAGGAAAGAGACGACAAAGCCTCTTTCAGGGAGGGGTAGTGAATTTGGAATGCTCTCCCCCCTCAGTATGGTGTCCATCACCATCGCATCTGAATTCCACATCCTGGAATTTTATTTCCACTGTAGCTTGTCTGTCGCAGGGGGAATTGATTTTGTGTCTTTGTGTGTGTGTCCAAGTGCACTACCCAATATCAGCTCCCAAGTCAAGGCAAATAGTTCCTAAATAGGAATCTCCCATTACTTCCCCCTCAACCAAAAATATCGGGTTTCGGGGGAGGGAACCACTCCTTTTCCTATGTGGGGGGTCTTCTCTTTCCACCCTGGGGTGATAATTGGCTCCCCTAGGGAATCGGCCTCCCCCCCTCCAAATTCCCTCCCTCTCTGGAGATCCTTTAACCTCTCCCTAGAAGCTGCCCAGAGTCTGTCAAGCTGATTTCCCCCGCCCTCATTGTAAAAAAGCCCCTCTTTAAATGTAGGGGAGCGGGTTCATGTTTAATTTGTCCTGGACCTGGAAACTGACTTGAACCCTATGCAGCCGGCGGAGCTGCTGCAGATAAGAGTGGCTTTGGGACCGCGAGGAAGCCCGCAGCCGTGCCAGGGAGCAGCTGGACGCGACCATGTTCTTAGCAGGGTAAAACGCTCTGGCTCTCTCCTTCCCTCTGCTCAGACAACTCCTCCGCCCTCCCCGGCCCTGGGGCGGAGAGTGGTAACGCCCAGCCTAGGACTATCACCCAGCCCAATGAAGTAGTCCTTGTGCGCTGCTATCCAGGCATCACCCAGAGCAGCAGCGGGAGGAGGCGCCAGGCAGGCAGCCGGCCGGCCGGCTTCCAGGCATCTCTGTGCGCTCCGGGCTCCCTCCACACCCCCAACTCCGAGCAGAGAGCGAACCGGCTCCGCATCCCCTGTGCCCCTGCCCCGCAGCCCCGGGACCAAGCCATGAAGCAGGCTCTGATGGAAGTCATGAGGATGAACAGGATTTGCAGGATGGTCTTGGTCACTTGCTTCGGATCTTTTATCCTGGTCATCTTCTATTTCCAAAGTATGTTGCATCCAGGTAGGGCACCGTCACTTGCTCTCCCGGTCCGCCGGCTCCGCCCGGCTGTATCATGCGGGGGGATTCGGGCTGGCGGATTGTGCGCTCCGCACCGCGGGATTCAGGCTGCAATAATGACTCTCTTTCCTGCAGCCAGGATGGGCGGTAGTTTCTATTCTTTTTGTGTCTGGGAGGTTGGGAAGAGGGGCGAGAGTGGTGCTGCTGTGAGAGGTGAGGGGTGGGGGGAGGGAATTGATAAGGGATTAGAGAAAAGGAGTGTTTGGGGTATTGGGGAAGAGGTGGGGACAGGGGATTAGTAGGGGATTGGGATGTTGGGGGGAGATGTGGGGACGGGGATTACTAGGGGATTGGGGGGTCTGGGGCATTAGCAGGAGATTGGGATAGTGGGGGAGAGGTGAGGATGGGGGATTTAGTGAGGGAGAGGTGGGGACGGGATTAGCGGGGGATTGGGATATTGGGGGGCTCTGGGGCATTAGCAGGGGATTCAGATATTGGGGGGAGAGGTGGGGATTAGTAGGGGATTGGGATATTAGGGGTGGTGGGGGATTAGCAGAGGATTACAGAAGGAGTGATATTAGGGGGGATTATTAGGGAATTAGAAGAGGGACATCGTTAGAGGATTGAGCTATTGGGTGGAGGCTGGTTGTGATAGTGGAGAGATTATTTGGGATTGGAGAGAGAGTGACAGAGGCCTGGGGGATGTGGCTGGTCGGTCCGTCTGGGGGATCAGACTCGGGTTGCGTACAGCGCCGAGCTCGGATGCGGTGAAATCCGGGTCCGGCGCTCGCTGCCTCTCAGCCCTGGAAGGTGAGCTGCAGGCCTGCGGTGTCTCAAATCGCTCCCCCCGCTTCCGATCCATCCTTGCCATGTGGATACAGGGGGTTAAGCAGCTCCGGGTTGCGCTGCCGCAGAAGTGCCGGGGGGGCCCCGGGCCAGGCTGCTGACTGGGATCGCAGTCCCTGCTTCCCCCTTGCCTCGGGGACTGTAGTGCTACCGGGACTGTTGTTTCTGGGGGGACGCCCCTGTCCCGGTCCCCGCTTCTCCCTAGCCAAGAGGAGGTTTCGCTGTTCCTGAGTGTGCTCTGAAGCTGCTATCCCCAGTCCTGGGGTGAACCTGTGCTGGGGCCCGGGGCGCTCTGGGAGGGAGCGGGGCTGGGGCAGGCGCTGGCAGCGCGCTTCTCGCTGGTGGGCCGCATCGGGGGCGCAGCAATTGCTGCTGCTCCCCGCTCCCTATTCCTAGGGGGCGGCAGCAGCAGCGCCGAGGTGGGAGCGACGCTACTCTGCTCTGTGGAGCTGCTGGCGGCCACCCTATGGCAGGGCGCATAGTGAACTTCCAGCCGCTGCTCTAAGAGCGAGCGGGAGATTTCCTCTCCAGAGCCTTTCGCTGCGGCATCAGCCCCCTCCAGATGTCCTGCTAGCGTGTCTCCATTCAGAGCTCCGGAAAGGCTCCCCCAGCAACCGAGACCGCGCATCAGAACTGGGGGAGCCTGAGCAATAACCGCTACCCTCGGCCGGCTGCCATCTCTCATTCCCCCTCCCCAGGGTTTAGGTAAACAATATAGTGCTACACTTGTGAAGCAAGACACGCTTCCCTGTTTAATCCTCGCTCTCCAGTCTAAAGTGGAGCGCGCAAATGGGAAGATCCTACAGTGGATTAAAAAAAGTTACAGCATGATGTGCATATTACTGTCAGTCGGTCCGATCCCGCTGCGGCTGAAGTTAACGGGAAGTGTTACTATGTATTTCAGTGAGCGCAGGATCGGGCCCAATATTGTGTTCATCGGAGCTCTGCGGATTGTTTTGAGTGGAGGCCTTTTCATCTGCCAATTTCTTTTCTCGGTGCAGGGTTTACTGGGGCGACATACATGGTTAGATCCATTGGCGGGTTTTCCTTGAGCAAGGACTGCAGAATCTGGTCACTTGCTGCAGAAATAATTTGATCCAATTCTATTAAAATGTAGGCAGGTGTTTAATTCTGAACACGCGAATTGTCCCACTGAAATCAACGGGATTAAATACTGTTTGAGGTTAGGTACCTGCCTAGATCTCTGAAGGATGGGGCGGGAGGGATCCTTCAAGGGAATAAATTGTGTTTTATTGAACACATGTATTTTCGAGAAACAGGAAGCCGTGGTGCTTGAATTTTGGGCTGGCAGTGAAAGTTCCGCTGTTACTCAGCACATGAAGAGCAATGATATATGATTTCCTCTTTCGACTATAGCTTGTGCCCTGAACCCTTTATGCGTAACTGTTGGTGTTTCTGCGACCCTTAAGTAGCCAAACCAATGCTATAGAATGCAAAGAGAGCTGGTAAGGTAGCCTTATAAATGGGGTTTGTACTCCTGTGATTAAAGTAGCTGAGTGAAAGTGTTTGCCCTGAAATTCTAAAGACTTCAGTTAGTTGCTCCAATACAGAAAAAAGTAATTGAAATCGAATATTTTGGAGATTACAGGGTGGAGGAGTGAAATGCTCCGTGCTTAGGGCCGGATCCAAAGTCGATGACAGTAGCCGGAAAGGTTTCCAGCGATTTCAGTGGGCTGAGGTTTGGGTCAGGACCTGAAAGAGCAACTCATCAAGGTTCGCTGGAGCCGCTAACAGGCCAGCTGATTCGGTGACAGTGCTCTGGATGAGGCTGGAATGTTTGCACGACAGTGGCTTGATTTTATTTAATTTGGTGATAGGGTCTTTAAAACTAATGCACGTCCAAAGTGTTGCAGCTCTGTGTAGTTAAGCGTCTGGTGGCATAAGAGACCAGTCTGACATTCCCCCTAAGATTTATCGCTAAACGGAAACCCTCAGTAAAAATGCATCGTTCTGTTAAGTGTAGGAATGTGGTGGGGGGCGCTGACGCTGCTCCCGTTTCAGTCGTTTGGGAG
Organism: Gopherus flavomarginatus; assembly: GCF_025201925.1. Taxonomy (NCBI): domain Eukaryota; kingdom Metazoa; phylum Chordata; order Testudines; family Testudinidae; genus Gopherus; species Gopherus flavomarginatus. The sequence continues at coordinate 105,918,206 of NC_066617.1, read as the reverse complement.
CTTTGCCACTGATTTAAATGGAAGCAGGATCGAGCCCTAGGACATTAGTGTGGAGCGTGTCTCTGCAGCTGCTCCAGGCACAGACCTTTCATTGACTCCAGTGGCAGTCCTACGTGCAGAGTGACTGCAGAACTCGGGGGGAGAGCGGCAGCAGGAGAATATCACTTGAACTGACTGTGCTCTGATTATTTTTCCCTCCAACTTGAGAAACGATGGGGAAGCTGAAATTAAAAATGCTTATTAAAAGAACCACTGAAAGATAGTTAGTTCAGTGGAAATGCATGCATTCAGCGTCGTTCCCCGGCCCCACCTTTGACATTGCCGCTAAACTGTAGTTGATCAAAAAATGACCTTCATTAAGGCTCTTGGGGTCACTAAGTATTTACATTATGAATGGATAGTATTATGATGCAGTTGATCTAGGCTGTTGTGGTGATACCTGGTCCTCCTGAATACCTCCCTATCAGATGGTCTTCAGCTGCTGTCTTCACAAAACTTGGTATTTGCCTGTTGAATGTATTCCCTTTCTTTGCCCGCCTGGGTTCAGACCTGCCAATCCTCCTTAAGTAATACAAATTTATCATATCATAGGAAAAAAATATCTGCCCAGTGCCTTCCAATCCCACTGACTTCACAGGAAGGGCTCAGCACCTAGCAGAATTGGGACCCCAACTGCCAATCATGTATTGGGAGGCTTCAGAATACACAGTAGCAGGTCATTCACAACCAATGCAATTTTTAAAGTGGTTATAGCCAGTGGGCAGTATAGTTAGTTGGTTTATTCAAAGGTAATTGGTCATAGATTTATTTTTTCTAGCTTCAAATAAAATATAGTATTAAAACCCAGAATCTGAACTCAGTAGGCCAGAGATGAAAATTGGTTTCTGGAATGAATTTTTGAATACCTCCAAAAAGTACTAAATGCTTTTTATAGGGACAGTTGAGGATTACTGTTTATATTCTAACTTCTTTTAAAACTGCATTTGAGTTGAGATTTCAAAGCAGTACAAGGGATTTTATTTAGAGACTTAAGAGAAGAAAGTCATATTGTAGAATCACTGTTGGTTGGCTAATGTGAACCTGATTGCTGTTTTGTGCAGGTTTAGAGTGTTGTAACTGAATTAATGTCAGTGGTGGTACTCCTGATTTACACCAGCTAAAGTGCAATTGGAATCCAACCTTCTGTCGCTAAGGCAGTGGCTTTCAACCTTTTTTTTTCTTCATTTGTGGACCCCTAAAAATTTCAAATAGAGATGTGGACCCCTTTGGAAATCTTAAACATAGTCTATGGATTCCCAGGGGTCCACAGACCATAGCTTGAAAACCACTGCTCTGAAGTACCTTTATGAGTGGAACTGGTTCTGCTTTGTGTGGTATATTTCTGAGAAGTAAAGTACTATAGAACTGTCATAGACTTTAAACTAGGACCATAGATATTAGATTGCAAGCCAGGTGTAGAGAAATGAAAGTGTAATGTGCAAAAATCTATTGTTCCAAGATTTACCATCTATTTGTTACCTTACCTTACCATAACATAACCGTATGTCATCTGTGTTGTGATACAAGTGCATACTAGCCTATAGTTCTTATATAAACTTCTGATATAAGTTTTTCAACTCTGGCAAGTTTGGTTTGTTAAGCAAAAGGGCATTGGGTAATAACCCAACTATCATATACTAGAGATATCAATATGAGGCAAGTTTCAATGAAGTTGCACCAGGAATGAATTTTGCCTCAGAGTCCTCAAAGAGCATGGCTCTAGAGTGTATGTGTTGGGAGTTGGGACTGAAGGTATTAGGACTTTCAAAGTCTTGGCATTTTCTCTGTTTCAAGGTTTGTCTCTTTATGCAAAAGTTCCTCTGCCTGAGCTCATGCAACAAGAAACCAACAGTAAAGTGACCTGTCTCTTTGCAATACGGTTCATCTCTCATGTCATTTTATTTTATTTTATTATTACTGCAGTTAGTATGTTAGGGACCTCACAATTAGGGCTAGTCAAAAATTTTCCACTGAAACTTTTTTTTTTATTGGAAAATTGGATTCTCAGTTAAATACCTTTTTTTTTTTCCATAAAAATGTAGTTCCATGGAAATTTAGTTTTCATCAAATCAACATTTTCTGGGAGTGGAGGGGAAGGAACCCATTATCACACAAACTTATAATACATATTAAAAGACACATTCCTTATCTAGAATTACTTTGAAATTTAGGATATGATGCAATAGAGGGAGAAGAGGCTGGGGAAGTATAGAGGTGACAGCAATAAGATTCTCCAGTTACTCCACAAAGGCTAGCATATATCATTTTTTCTTTTTTAAGTTTAAATAGAGTTTAAGTTTCAGGTCTGAAATAGCTCTGTTTCCTGGAACCACAAGCCCGAACCCCAGTGGGACAAACCAGCCCTTAAGCTGTCAGAATAGATATATTGAATTCCATGATGTTTAGTTGTGGAGTTTTTTCAATGAGACATTTAAAAATCAAGGTCATGAGACAGATAATTTGCCTAGGATGAGTGTGTGAAAGCAACCACAGTAATAAGAGCTTTAAAACAACAACAAACAAACCATAGGTTGGTCTCTTGTCTCCAGGGAAGAATGTAGTTCATGTCCCCTTGTTCATGGGGAACTGGATCCATTGTACTCCTCACTCTTTGCTCTCTATGTCTCTCCTCCCCGGGAAGCCAATAGTAAACTGCTCTAAGTTAATACACAGTGACTCAAGGTTTTACTAACTTTGGCACAAAATCCCTACTTGCTGTGGTACATGCCCTTTAATGAAGCTTCCTCGGGTAGCTGCTGGCCAGGGAAGCTGAGCATTACTGATGGCTGGGGAATAGCTGCAGGGGATTGTAGGGCATTGTGGAGACAAATGCAGATGGCCCTAGTTTCTGGAGGATCCCTGACATCTGTGGGTTCTGGGGTGGTTGAACCCACTACCTGTTCCTCTGGGAGGAAACCACAGTCACTGATGGAATGGTCTGATGGAAACGGAGGGGAAATCTGTGAAATTTCCCACGGCCTACATGGATTTTTCTATGTAGCAGAGCAGTCTGCTCTCCTGACTGTTCTGTATGGATATTGACTATCACTTTTGTAACTGTTTGTCTGGGGTTTATTCACGTGTCCTTCAAAATTTCTCCTTTCTCTACTGTTGTTCATTGCACAATATGCTGGCTGACTTTTGCTTTCCAACCATAAGGTTGCTGCTTTTCATTGCAGCTTTGTCTATGTTTGATCTTTTGATTTTAGGGTTTTATACTACTGCCCATCACCATAGTATTTGAGCCACCAATTGCCCAGTTATTAATGTCACTCTTCACTGTTGGTACTAGTCTGTTGCTTGAACAAATGCTAGGTCTTCCCTTCTTTAATTGTCAAAATATGTCTCACACTGTACCACTGATTGACTTAAGAGCTTCTTTTTTTTAAATAAAAATAAAAATCCCAAACTCACCACTGGTTTCTGTGGCAGGTTCTGATCAGTAGTACAATATTCCATCTTTCTTTTCTCCCCTGCTTTTCAAGTGGGATGAGGTCCATGATGAGTTCAAGCAGTGGAAAGGATGGGAATGTGACACTCTGCAGAGAGACTCAGATTTTGTTCTACTTGGGGTGTTTTATAATCAGAACAATTGAGGGAGTATGTTTGGGATATTTTAAGAGTCTGATTCTAATGCAGTCAACATGGAGTGAAATCCTGTCCCTATTGGAGTCAGTGACAAAACTTCCATTTGACTGACTGCAGTGGGGCCAGGATTTGAGACACTAAGTAGCCCCCTGCTCCTTCAGCCATTCCATTGACTTCAGTGGGACGACTTGAAGAATTTAATATTACTCAATGCAAGTAAGCATGTCAGGCTGACCCTGTGTGTGAAGAACACCTGTAGTCTGGGAATGCACTGACTTGGCACCTAGTTGTCCTTTGTACCTTTTGAGAAGCTCTCTCTTTAATATTAGCCCTCACTTTTTAGTTGGTAACTTTTTTTTTAATATATGTGTGGATATGAATATGGCTTTTTGGAAAAAACATTCCCTATTTAACCCCTCCCCCTAATAAAGAATTGCCTATTATTTTTGGAAATGTTGAAACCAAACTTACAGGGTACCACCCATGGCTACTTTCCATTAAATGGTCAGATCATCTATTACTCCATAATTACTATTTCCAAAAGGTAGATTGTATAAGTTTTTTAAAAAAAAGTTTAATGGTCTAAAAATGTTTGCTCTTATTAGTACAGACATTTGCAAAACACCTTATAAATATTATGGAAGTTCGTGCTGACTTTCATCGTATTAATGCTCTGTACTATAGACTTAAACCTGTCAAGATTTTGCTCAAACCTCATTTTTTCCAAGACACACAAATTATTCCATTCACATTAAACTTTTATTTTTTCCGTAAGAAATAAATGTGTAAAACAGAAACGCACAGTGCAGTGTATAAAAACATTTACAGGCTTGGTTAAGTATAACCAGTGTGTCAACAGCTTCATGTCTGTGCTGGGTGGGCATATTTTCTGAATGCTTAAATTGTTTCCATTACTTTTTCACAGTGACAGAGTGGTTTATCTTGTATGAGACATGTAACTTTAAAAGCAGTTCAGAGAAGTGGAAGAAGCTGGATCCCTGTTGGCTTTTCCAAAGCCTGCACTTAAGTACAGTATTTCATTTGATTTTTATATGTAGCCTGAGATACTGTATCAGATCCCTGCGTATGAGGATGCTTAATTCGTCCTTGTGTGACTGTCATTATAATAGTATCAGTCGCCTCTCTTGGAAGTCTTTTGAGCTAAAATGTATGTATTATGTATCAACTCAAAGGTAATCCCAAGAGATTTAAATAGAAAGATGGGGTTGAGGATGGAGACACAGTATTTTAAATTTGATACAATTTTATTTGTAGATAGTTTACATGGTTTAAGGCAGTTGTTTGGGTTCTTAATTGATTAGCTTAAGCATGAATATTTTTTTATGTATACAGTATAATAGTGTTTATTCAATTTAAGGGCCTTGTCCAAAGTCCATATAAGCAAATAGTCTCTTTATCGACTTCATTATGTGCTGAATCTGACCCTAAAAAAAAAAATTAAAATTTAAAATAAATGTTTGTGCAAATCATCATCCAAGGGTTCAAGGCCAACAGATATTTCTAGGGTGTTAGATTTGATACTTCATTGATTTACAAGGATAAAGTCATTAGAAAACACATTCTTATTTGCACTGAATGTGTCTGTTCCTCATGTAGTTCAACTGTCCTGTTTGTTTTTGGGTGGAGTGGATTTCATCCCTTATAGTGGCTATTCAGATTTCAGCGGTTTGGCTGATTCCCCTTTTTCTTCTTCTTTGTATTTAGTCAAAGATCAGGGCCTCATTTTCTAGGCACTACACGCATCTAGTGTTTTTTTTTTTTTAAAAAAATGGTTCCCTGCCACAAAGAGCTCACAGCCTAAGTCATAGATGATAAAACAGACAGATGGAAAGTTTCAGACCTGTTACTTCTGCACCATTCCTCCACTCCTACCCCTGAAGAGAGCAAGTGTTCTGGGTTCTCTGTTCCCTTTATTGTGAGTATAACTTGGGAGGATATGCTCTGACCTTTTTTATTGTTGGCTGTTTACTTTGGCATCTGAAAGCCAAGACTTAATAAATACATCGGGACTCCATTGTAGAGTCATTAACATGAGTACTCAGTATGACTTGCTGTACAAACAATTTCAGTTCTCTCTCCTCTCCTTCCCTCCCACCCCCCATTTCCACTGAAGCCAAATCTAGGCTTTCTAGATCAGGGCTCCATTTTGGAAATTTGTTACAGGTTTTAATTTAATGAAAATGGTTGTAGTGACTTTATGGCTAATAAAATGCCCTGATTCTACTGATTTTATAAATATAACTCACTCTGCACATGCAGCTCCCCTACAGCTGCTGTGCTGCCCTGGGGTGGTATTGGCACACCAGTTGCAGTCAGGGCCCGCGCTTCCATTTAGGTGGCCTAGGCAATCGCCTAGGGCGCCAGGATTATTGGTGGGTGGCATATTGCCAGAGCGGGTGGCAGGCAGCTCCGGTGGAGCTGCCGCAGTCGTGCCTGCGGAGGGTCTGCTGGTCCGCGGCTCTGGTGGAGCTGCCGCAGTCATGCCTGTGGACGGTTGGCTGCTCGCACGGCTCTGGTGGACCTCCTGCAGGCACCACTGCTGCAGCTCCACCGGAGCCGCGGACCAGCGCACGGGGCGGCGAAATTGCCGTGCGCCTAGGGCGCTAAAACCCCTAGCGCCTGTCCTGGTTGCAGTAGGTTTTGGGCCATTGGATCCATCTAAATGTTCATTCTCTGTCTTCCCCCTCTGTTGGCCTTCTTTGCGGTATTTTGCCCACCCAGTGAAGGCCTGGTATACAGCCTCTTTCTGGCACTGTAGGGGTTTTGCAGGCAGCCAGGATAGCTCCAGCTCATTTCCTCTGCACATCCCCTACACTGGTCTTAAATGGGGTATTAATCCCACACTGCCCCAAAGCAGAGCTTGAGTTGGCTGGAAGACTTTGAGAACGGCCTCCTTACTTTCTAATACACAAATGAACTGCTTGTCTATGTGAATCAGAGAGAGTCTACTGTGTTAAATAAACAAATGTCCTTACCTTAGATTAACATGGAAAGAATTTTAAATACCTCACTTACTTTTACCCTTTAACTCTTTTTGCTTGCTGTTGCACTGCACTCATCTTAGACAATAAAAACAGACTCTCAGTTCACTTTTACCTTTTCTTAGTTACTTTTGTATACCGGTTCTTATGTCCTAAATGTGAGGCTGTAAGGGTTAGCTTGTAAGCACCAGAAAGGGATATTCATGAATGAATGTATACATTGTTTCCATTGAACATTTTACAATAGTTTCATGATGATATTTCTGCTGAGATTAGAACTGGCTGAAAAAATGGTTTGAAGGTTTTTGGTTTTTTTGCAAGGAAAAAAATCATTGAAAACATTGACCTTTTTCAGTAAAATTTTGAAATTTTGATGGCAAAAACGTATCAGTATTGTTAACATTCAGAAATTGTCAGCTCTAATTAATTTTTTGTAAAAATTGGGTTTGTTGATTTGTCTTTTCCATACAACATTTATCATTTGGGCCTACGCAGCCCCAATCTGCTACCCTTCAAGCCACACACTTTTTTAGGAGGGCTGCTCATGAAGCAAATACTGTTCAGGCATGAGGTGTTTGTTTTAAGCTGGTTTGTTCTTTGGTAAGATCATATTGGTGTTGGTTTTGGTTTTATTGTATTTTTTTAAATAATTGTCACATCTGAATAGACTTGTCATTTTGCTGACTGAAAAATGTATTCAGCAATGTGACTTTTAAGCTAAATTTCAACTTGTCCATCTCAACATTTGTAGATATTTGAAGGTGAACTGCTCAGAAAAATTAAAGGTGTTATAAATTCTTCCAAGGCAAGAAATGAGAGTGCAGTTATGTAAACTACATTAGCTTAAGCAAAAAGAGATGGTGTCTTTCAGGGTAGTATGAATGTTGTTTGCGGCACATTATAGATAGTGAAGGAAGAATTCACATCCTTCGGCCATCAATCAGTGGTGCTGTGCTTTCACACTTGCATGAAGGAACTTAGCAGCACATAATGGGAGAAATGGAAAGTGCAAACAATATATTTGAGCAGAATTTCTCACTGCTTTGTGAATCCACTGGTATATTTTGTGAGGCAGTATCTGTGTCCAAAGTGTAGTGCAAAAGGGGATTGGACGGGGGTCATGGAAGAACAGACATATGTCCCGATTCTGCTGATGCTTAGGTCTGTTCTTAATTTTCCTCCCATGAGTAGTCCCACTGACTTCAATGGCATATTCATGTGATTTGAAGTTAAGCATGCTTGTGTTTGCAGCACCTTGGCTGATTCCTCCAGGATGTGAGAAAAAGGCTCAGTCTTTCTCAGCCATGCTGGTTCTGCAAAGGAGCCACTTCTCCTTTGAACCCTGTCTGTGCACAGGCTGGCAGTCATTGTCTTGGGCTGAAAGATGCTGTTCTTCGTAATCTTCATATCAAAAGATCGTGCTTTTTTTATGTTACTTGGCTGGGCTGTGGGAGACTATCGTTTTTAATTGTGGAGTTCATACAAGGAATAAAAGGCTCTGTTGGGTCTCAATCCATTTCTCAAACACATTGTGTTCAGTACAAAGCAGACAACTTTGTTCTTTTTCTTTTTTTCTTTTTTAAACCAGCATTTGCAATTCATTTATAAAAGGTCCTGTTACTGGTGCTTAAAATCTATGTATTCTAAAACAATGAAAATTGGGGTTTTTTAGGAAGGGTTACTTTTTTTTAAAGGGTTTTAATTCCCTTAACAGATGGTATTCTTTTGTAGCTGGTAATTCACCATACTTCATCTTTGCCAACAAATCTGGATTGTGTAAGGTGGGCAGAAAGCATTTAGTGCTTTTAAAATGACTAACTTGTAGGGATTTGGGGATTATGGAAAGATAGAGGTATAATTAATAAGGTATTTATAATAGGATCCCTCAGATAATCTCTACTATAATGCCTTATCTGAAAACAAAGAGCTCTAGGTATTTAAAATCCTTTAAATGCCATTTGCATTATTGTATTACAATTTCTATTGGTATGCAACTGGGACAATTTTCTGTCTGTATTTTAGTAAACCTAAATGGGATTGCACATTGTGCGCACATACTGTAGTATCAGGAACCGATTATACACCCTTCTGGTAATCCATAATCAAACAACCCTTGCTGGATGTGGGAGAGGAGAATTTTACATGAGCTAAGGGTGTGTGTGTGGGAAATGTTTCAAATATTAAGTATGATAGTTAATAATAACTTACATGCTTTGGGGTTGAAGGCATGAAAAGGTAAAGCTGGGCCACTTTTGGTAGTGCATTCATTATTGGTTATGTGTGCTTAGCTTTGAAAAATGAATTAGACTTGTATGTTTCTAGCTGAGGATCAAACTGTGTTTAAGTTAGGCGCTAAAGGCTGAGCAGTGTTTTTTTGAGTAGGCGGGATAGGGCTGAGGGAGGGAAAAGCAGCAAAAATATCTCTCAAAATCAGTGTTAATATTCACATATGTTCTGGTTTTAAGCATTGCCATATATCACTCCCTTTGACAGATAATTCCTTCAGTGGAGAGAAATAATATTCCAGGGTATGAACAAAATCTCCATTGCCAGATCAGGGGTAATCCTGCAGAACATGCCTGCTGATCTTTATCCTGCATGTCCCTTCCCGACCCTTCCTGAATGCCCCTCCATGGTCTCTGTTTTGGAGGTACTACAGAGCAGTCCCTCTGAGTTTGAGAGACAGGTTGGACACATTCTGTCCAGCAATTTGCAGCTATATGGTTTTGATTTATTTTGTTGTCAGATTCCTATGCACAGTGTCATCCAAAAGGGGCCTAGGATTTTAGGGCTGTCACGAAAGGGGTATATTGATGGGAGGGCTGAGTTTGCTAGAGTGTTGACTATTGCATAGTGAAGTCAATTGAAAGACCCCCACTGGGTTTTGTGGGCATTGGGTCAAGCCTTTGGGAATGGAATAAATGTTTTCTAAATTATGTATAGGGCCTCTATCCACTGTAAAGGGTAAACTGCAAGAGTGGGACAAATTCTGTTCTGTTTCACTGGTGTAAATATGGCAAAACTCCAGTGACTTTGGTATATTGATTCTGGACTTACACCACTGTAATTGAGAGCAGAATTTGTTCCTTTGTGTTCTTGCTGCTTCTTCTCTAGTGATTTGTTTTGTTTAAATTGTTTTCAGCAACATAGTTGTTATTAGACCCCTTCTACATTAAAGTGAACCGTGCCTTTTTCCATAGAGGTCTGTGTTTTAAAGTACTGAAAGTTACACTGTCCACTATTCATTTTGGTGGAAATAACACTGATAGATTAAGACTATATAAAGTCTGCACACAGGCCATCAATATTATCAAAGTGCACTGGTCCTGCCATAAAATTGCACACTCCAGCAGAAAAAGCTATTAATATTTCTAGTGTGACAGCAAAAGTTTAATTGCATTTTAGCAAAAATTACAAAAAAATATCTTCCTAGGCTACGATTTCAAAATATTAAACAGACTGAAATGCTGAATGGTAAGACAGATGTGACTTAATTAAAACAAAGTTTCTGATTTGTCAATCTGGATTTTGTTTTGGTTTTCAGAATGCGTCAGATTTTTCTGGTGAGTCTTTCAGTACTTATTTTGTGCTTTCTAAACATTTTCCGCAAATGTTCCAGAATTGAGAAGGAAGAATTTTTTTGCAGATGATGCCAAGTGTTAGCAACAGCACATTTAACAAAACAAAAATATGCACAAGGCCATTGTGTCTAAACAAGTTGGTAATGCCCAAAGTGTATGCACTACAGGAGGCTGAAAGTCACTGAGAATGAACTATCTAAAGAATGCCTTATAACCAATGTGGTAGCACATTAGTGTGAGAATTCTTTGTACAGTGAAAAATGTGCCTTAGTCCCCTTTTTCTGTCTGATTTTGCACTATGGGAACAGGCAATAATTCTTGCTTGTCCAAACTAGCCTGGGTCATTACCAATCACCAGTCTCTGCGCTGAGTTTTCTTCTTGCTTCTCTGTGACTTTCAGGCCCTTTGCATGCCTCCACATTCACTGGGGCATGGTGTGAAAACAGTCTAAAGGTGTCTTGTTAACCCCTCCCACCTTTCCAGCTACAGAATCTCTTTTAATTAAGATTATTATTTCAACCAATTGTGCGGTTACAAAATGATTTCTACCCAGTGTATTTCTATGAGGCTGGGAAATGTTGCTACGTGTAATACAATGTGTGTATTAATTAGGGACTATTCCAGTTCACTCCCTTCACGTAGCGACTTGTTGCATGGCATTGGTTCTGAAAAAAATACCCATTTAAGAAGGAAGCAACCGTTTTAGAAATCCTTACTGGTAGTTTTGCTTGTGTATGAAGAACATAATCTGGCTCTTTAATAGCAATTAATTAATAGTCTTTTCATCAATGGATCTCAAACCACTATATAAAGGAGACAAATATCATTACCCCCCTTCTACAGATGGAGAAACTGAGGCACAGAGAGGTAAAATGACATACCCAGGGTCACCCAATAGGCTAGTGGCAGAACCGGGAATAGAAACCTGTGGTGACATTCTGTACTATGTCTCTACGGGTGGAGTAGGGAGTTCTGGAGTCAAAACTTTCTGTGGGCTAAAGCGCTGTCTGGAGTCTCTGCAGTGCTGAATGCTGTGCCTCCTCTAGCACACTGCTTCTGCTAGGCCTTGTGAGGGGGTTTTTGGAGGGCAGCCTGATGGCTATCTTCTGCGGTGTTTGTGCTGGGAGAATCCTCCTCTATCTGGACACAGGGCTTTTGGGACCCCGTTAGGCTGCTCTGACACAAAGGAGCTGGAGAAGGGATGAGGATCTCGCCTGAGTCTCAATCCAGTGCCCCTTCCACTGGGACAAACTGTTTTAACATATTGTAGAGCAGGGGAACCAACCAACCATTCTAGTTCATAATTTTTCATTGTTTGATATTTACATTTGGGTTTTTAAAAGCCAAATCCACTCTGATCTGTCTTGTATGCATGCTGGCTAATATTAAATACGTTTATTGGGATCAGAAGTAAGCATTACCTTTGAAAAATCAAGACTTTTAGCTCTAAATTGTTGGAAGCAGTAGATTTTTAGGTACCAACTTCAAGCAGAACAGGAAAAACAAGTGAGTCTGCTAGAAGTCAAGTTCCATGAAAGAAGCTTAGAATTACGCATCAAAATATCAATCTTTTCAAGGAGGGTACAAATAATACATCTCACTTATGATAGTGCCTTTAATCTCAGGATTTCAAAACACTTAGTTACACGTGCATTATTACTGGAGCTGCAGCATGGTCTAGGGAATCTGACACAGGTCTGGGACTCAGGAAACATGGTCTCTAGTCCCAGCTCTGCCACTGATCTGCCATGTGACCCAGACCAAGTCATTTCACTTCTGTGTGCCGCTGTTTCTTTTCCATCCTTTATCTGGCTTGTCTATTTAGATTGTGAACTCTTCAGTGTCTCTTGCTTTGTGCAGTACTTGATGAGGAAATGGAGATGTATTGAGATTAAGGCTTTGTCTATGCTTAAAAACTCAGCTGGTATAGCTAGACCGGCAAAACCCTCCTAGTGTAAATAGTTATGCCAGAAAAAAGTGCTTTTGCTGCTCTATCTTATACTGATTTGGCAAGTGGAAGAAACTATGCTGGCAAAAGCACACTTTGTCTGTTATTACTGCATCTGCACTAGGGCTTGGGCATCAAAGCTATTTCATTTAAAAAAAAAAATTGTACCCTGGACGAGTGAAACCATTTACGTGTAGACTTGACCTGAAGAAATTGATCTCATAGTACCATTTTGCTACTGATTCTGTAATACTATGTGCATTACCATGTCAGGCATGATAGATAACTTAACCATAAGTTAAAACATTCCTGATACAGGAAGACAGGTTGGTGTAAAATCCCTGCAGTTTTGCTAGTTCAGCTTTTATTGAAAGTTAAGAGCAAAAGTCTCCAGTCCAGGTTACACTTGCTGATGTCAGACAGGTAATATAAATAAAGTATGTTATGAGTGAAAGACTTGACTGATGCTTTTACAGATTCTCCCATTCTCCTAGCTGTGCCCACCAGATCTGCCTGTCTGGCTTGTTTTAGATGTTGGTTCTTTCTAAGCGGATGTGCTCAATAAGACAAATTCTTAACGTGCCTTGTTGCTAATGCATCTTTTACCAGCTGAAAACAACACAAATTAAATCGGATATTGTAGAAAAATCTTTCAGTTTATTGGCCTTCAGCAAAAACATAATTATAGTTCGGGTAATGCCATTCAAGATGTGAAACTGATCATTATAATTGCAACTAATGAGACTAATGCAAAACATTTCGGCCTCATTCCTGAAAATGCAGCTGAAAAACTCTCTGCAAGTATGCAGTCCCACTGCATGTGGGGAAAATTAGTCACATGAGTAAGTGTGTACAGGATTGAGGCCTTTGTTTGTAAAGCAGGATCTGATATTTAGGACAAATGAAGTGCACAAAGTGCTGCCCAAAGACAAGATATTTATGAATCCTTATCATACCCCCCTCGGCCCCTGAAATTTAAATATCTAAGCCCTTTCCACTGTCAGATGTACACACTGGGAAATGTGGCTTTGTGATGGGTACTGACTGATCATCTATGGCAGAGCTGCTCCAGAATCAAAGAACATAAGACTTGCCATATTGAGGAGGATGAGGTTTCCATTTATTTTAATAGCTGGTCTCTGACAGTGACTAGTACCAGATATGCCAGTGGAAGGTGCAAGAAACCTTGAAGTTGGGAATTGGACAGCTGTGGAAGAATTTGTTAAAAAAGAAGCTTCCTAGCCCCACTCCTCCCCTATCAGTTAGCAGTTGGCTTCTTCCCAGAAGCTTGAAGAACATTGCTCTGAGTGTCTTGATGTTGCTGATACTGGATTGCCAGTATATTGTAGTTGATTCGGTATTGATTAAATGTTCCCAATTAACACTCTGAAATGTGATAGGTTCTTGTCCCAAGATTCTGTCTAATAGAGCTGGAAGGGACCCTGAAAGATTGAGTCCAGCCCCCTGCCTTCACTAGCAGGACCAAGTACTGATTTTGCCCCATATCCCGAAGTGGCCCCCTTGAGGATTGAACTTGCAACCCTGGGTTTAGCAGGCCAATGCTCAAAGCACTGAGCTATCCCTCCCTCTATCAGGTCAAGTATTATCAGAATTACTACTTTCAGAGCCCCATAGGGCACAGCAGTGGCAACATTCTCACTCCGGGAAGACCTTTTGTAACTGTAAATTTTGTTGTTACCACAATGATTAGTCCAATAAGTAAAACAAGTCAAGTGAGATATTACAGTGTTCTAAGAGTGACCCGCACCATTACAGTCTACTCACTCTATCCTTGGGGAGCACTCTGAGGGTTGAGATGGAGCCTAGTCTGACTCTGGCATGCTGATGAAGAACTCCAATGACTGTACTTGAGACCAGATGTTTTATAGGCCCTGGTGTTCCTCATGCACATGCATGCATAGCTCTTTCCTCCTCTACCATAGCTTAACTTCCGCACCCTCAAAATGTCCGGGCACCCTTATCCTATAGGTTAATATATTAATTAAGTCATATGCATCAATTGAATTATGATGGTTACCTGCAGTTAGGCATCTGCTGCTATTCCCCTCCAAAAATATTGTAAACTGGTACAGACTGTGGTCACCTGTCATTTGTCTTCAACACCTGTGATCATTACAAAATAATAAACAAAGCCTTGTGCCATCTTGTGACTTAAGGTCACTGTTAGTTTACTTACCTGATATTCAGCAACTGCTCCAGCTCAGGCTAACTGCTTAAGTGATTCTTATAGGTCTAGGCCTATAGATCTCTTGCATCTCTGCCATCAGTTCCTTACCCTTTCATCCTTGAATTCCAACTAGGATTATTACATGGCTACAATTTGAACGTTCGATATGTTCAATTATTGCCTATAAATACATGGAGATTTTTTTTAAACTTCCTTGCTGAAAATAGCAGGGTTGTGTCCTATTTGTCTTCTCTTGCAGCTGTAGGCATTTGTAAATGCTATATAGTTAAACAGCAAACTGGAAAAAAGTAGATCTGCCATCCTAAAGTGATGGCATATAGAAACTGTTCTACAGCCACATCAAACACTGTGTATGTGGAAATTAAAGGAGCTGCTTTTGAGCAGATAACTGATGTTTACACATCTAGCTTATGTAGTAGCATTTTTCAGTCTCCATCTGTTCTTGTGCCCCTGGGCAAGTGAGTTTACAATTTTTAGTAATAACCTTCTCCCCTCCAAAAAAAAAAAAAGGCAATCCCTCAAAAAAACACATTTTTAAATGCAGAGAGTCAGAGGTGGATTCTCCCTTGTCGTCCTCTTTCAAAGGTTCAATAAGCAAGGAGTTTAGTGGAGAAGAGCCTATCTCGAGGAAGGCAGAAAGTTTTCATCAGCTGTCTTCCTGGTCTATATTTATTTTATTTTATTTGTCTGTTGGGAATTCTGTCCCTTCCTCCTTCTCCTGTGTTAAACAGTTATCAGCTTGATCCCTTCCTGTCGCTCCTGTAGTTTGTTCTTGTGTCCAAGCAATGCAAGAATTCATACACACGAGAGTTATACATGTCATATAGTCACGTTCTGCAAGCAAATTTATTCTATATTCTTTTTATGCGTCCATGGCTAAACTGTGGCTTTTACCCACTACCCTTGGGAGGAGCAGGTGCTAAGGTGCACATCTCACTGCTGCTTCCTGGGGTATTGGGTCTGTCTGTTAAACCAGGGCTGTTATTACACTCACTGCTGGGTGGAATACAAGCTCTGGCCCAGATGGGACCAGCTCTATCAACTAGTGGGGAGGAAGGCAGTGCTACATCTCTGTCGTCATCTCTGCTCCTGGCAGGGGGCCTCGGAACACCACAACACTTCCCCCTGTGGCCAATGTGCTCCAGCTAAATTAAGCTGGAGCAGAGTGGCCAAAATATAGGGGTGGATTTCCCTCCTGGGCAACTTGCCCAAGGCCTGACAGGAAGCCTGTGGCAGAGGTGGGAACTGAAACCACTTCTCCAGTATCCCCAATCCTGTGCTTCAAGCACAAAACCGTCCTTCCTCCTATGGTTAGCACCCCCCAACTACTGATGTTGCCTGAAACCTACTGTGTGTGATTGAAACACTCCAGGCTTGATAGGTTGAACAGACCTTTTTGTGAATCTGAAGAAAATTAGTACTGAGACCAACCTGTACTTTAGTTTGTGATTAAGCTAGAGCGATAAATCGTTAACATAGCAGCTGGGTTTTTCTTGCTCTCGCTCCTGTTTGGACCAAAAGGGTTTTCACTTCCTGGCCAGAATTTCACAGTGGTTGATGTGTTCCTTACAAGTTTAAGATATGAGTTAGTTTTGGCTTGGTTTCCATTTATTTTTTATATTGGGGGAACTTATGTTTGTAACTCCATATATCTTTCTTGAAAGCAGTGAGTGAAGCTGATTCATCAGCTTTTGAAAAAAGGGAAATTTTTTTGAAGGGCATTGCACATATCTTTGTGCTTATAAAAGAATATAAAGGTGAAGAACATTGGACAATGGGAAGGAATGCACTGTGCAAATGATCTTTTCTAGAAACATGTTATCAACTGCATAGCTTCAGGTTTTCTCTGAGAATAAGGATATTCTCGTCAGTCTGCTGTGGTTTTTAGAATGTCTCATTTTTGGCAGCTAAATGTTAAGATGCGTGAGAAGCACACATGCGTGACCTTGTCCTGAAACACCAGGGTGAATTTCCAGCTGTTAAACCTGGTGGTAAACACTGTATGTGGAATAGTTGCTTCTTCAGAGCTGAGGAAGCAAAGTTTGTTGGCATAATCCAATGAGTTGCATGATGCTATCATTGTTATGGAAGTGGGTAAAACCCTGATTTATGTGAGGGAATTAGGAAAGAGATGACAGTAAGGAGGTGTGTTAGCTCCCTGCACGCCCTTTAAGGAACAGCAGAAACAGATTCCTTGGTAGAAGCTAAATAGTAGTAGTCTCCTTAGAATTAATGCACTATAGTTGTGACTGCTGTCCTCTAGATGAAGATTTATATCCCTGGAACATACAGTGAAGGAAATTCTGCCCTAGTGTGCAGTCACGTGGTTCTTATTAAAGTTACTTGGTGAGGTATGTATTCATCTAAGGGTAGAATCTGATCCATTGCCATACCTACTAAGATTTTCATTTCATATTTAAAAAATACCAAACTAGGTGTTAATATAGCAAATATTAGCACTGAGGAAAAATTAACAGTATTATGTTTTAAAGGGAAATGGTCAGATTGTTTCAGAATTTAGATATTAAAAATTACAAGATGCAATGTAATATGCTTTTATTAAATAAATGTACATGTGTTTACACTAAAAATCTTAAGTGTGGGTACAGTAAGGACTTTGGATAATGGTGCAAAACACAAGTTTAAAGTATGAGAGTCATATATTTTTCTTTAATATTCTTCCAATTTTTCGGCTTAATCAGCCCCAAATTTTTGATTTTGATTTTATTTGTGTGTCGGGTTGACCCACTGAACTATCAAGTTCACTGTCAACAGATTCCATTGGGTGTATTAGGATACTATACAGACAAGTTGTGTAATATTTAATAATTTGTATTTTTATGTCCTTTTACTTAACTTATTAACCAATTAGAATACACAGTAATCCAATACCCTCTGCTTGGAGTGTTGGCTGTCTACAGACTTTTCTTTCTATCAGTCCCAATCTTAATGTTGGATTATCAGTGTTAACAAATGCTTCAAAGAAAACTTGGAAGCAATAGTACAAAGAGATTAAATATGTTTATTTCCAGTGGTAAGAACAAGTTCCACATTGCTCACAATAAATCACGTCATAAAGGAAATAATCTTCATATTCTGCACAGTTAAGTATACCTGACCAGTCCCCACTTCACTTCACAATATCTTACTACGTATTGTTTGTATGTTACCATTTACTTTCTGCTTCTCTCTGAATCTGCAAGTTTTGGCTGAAATGCTGGCTAAACTCTATTGTTCTGACACCTGACCTCTTTCTTTTCTTTCTCTTTTTTTTTCTTTCTTTCTTTTAAGGACTATATTTACAGTGGCAGTTACACCTATTCTAGGGATGACATTCATCCCTGTGCAGAGAGCTAGAAAATGCCTTGTTAACCACTAACACCCCCTGTTACTGAGTGGGACGTAAGGGCTGCCCAGAGTTTGCATTGGCCCACAGAACAGAGACGAATTCCATTCTGTGGGAACTGTAATCTGATTTCCCGCCCCCCCCAACCTTTTAAACCTTGATTCTGGTAATTAAACCACATCAGTCTTACTCTTTCAAGAGGAAGTTTTAGTTTTAAATTGCTTTAAACATACAAATGGTTATTTCACTAATAAAACTTGAGTTGTTTTGATCTTTAAAATTGTCTGATCTCCATAGATAAGTGGGTTAAAGTGAACTTCATAGAATTAATTGTATTTTGGGACTTTGGTTACATCTTGTACCGGTGGGAGCTTTCTACTCTTAGCAGTTGTGATGCTTCCAAGAACCACAATGGCCTTGTTTGTCAGGATTGGCAAATCAGACTGGATAAAAATCAGAACTAACACAAGTTTTAGAGTTTAAATATTTTTTGGATATCTCTTCTCCCACCCCCATTTCATGTTCATAGCTTCTGTATTTCTGGTTTGAGGAGAGAAACAGAAGAACCAACATACTGGAGTATAGGCAGCTCTCAAGCTATTTTCAGTTTATCCAAAAGCAGGAAGCACCAAAACTTTGCAGGAGAGTCTATTTGACTGAGAGTCTTACCTAGTGGGGCTGGTTCAAAAATGGGATGATGTGGTGGTGGTGGTGGTGCTTGGATTTTTTGCAGAAAGATGTCCCTTACTTTGTCTATACCACTGCTATTCTATATGATATGCCATCATCTGCCCTGGCCATGAAAAGTACTTGCCTAGGAGGCAACTGCAATCTACAGAAGATATTAGCTCTGTCATGTCAAAGGGAGGTGAACAGCAAAAGTAGGTATTTGTAACCCATGTAAAGAACAGACTGCTTGTTGTTCATCATCCTGTAGCATAAAAAAAGATTCCACCCAAGGTGCATGGAGGCCTGCCTCAGGATAGCTATCCCTGGAAACTAGAAATGGACTGAGGATATGGAGTTTAGAAGCTTAGGCCGGAATTTGGGGTTCTGGCTGACGGCCAAATCAGGACTAGGGTGAACGCTGAAATCTTGCAGAGTGATTTGGGCACAGAATGCTAGAAATCAGGAACCTGCATGTGGTTTTGCAAGATCTATGTCCTCTTTTTAGAGTGGGAACTGCTAGAGATAGATTGCTCAAGTGAGGGTTTTTCTGACCATCTTGGGTAACATCTGAAATAGATCCAGAAAATAGGTCTTGGTTGTTTTGGACCTAACCCCCCAACAGACCTGTAGGTTTGGATCTGGGGATTCAAATCTGAATCCCATGTCCCTAGAAATTTTGGGGCTCAGATCTGAGGTTCTAGCTAAAGCAGATATCTACACAAATGGTCCTTTCCAGTGAATTGTTCTAAAACCGCTAGTATGTATCTTAGATGTAAAAAGACAGCCAGTAAAGATAAAAGGGGATGTATATCTGTAAGCACTACAACAAGAGGCCTTAATGGAATAGGAAGTGAGCGACGTTCCACAGAGAATTCTTGCAACAGTGGAAGAGAGGCATGAGCTGGGTGTGTGGGTCAGAAGAGAACAGTTTGAACAAGAGAGATATTTAATTTGTAGTATTAGTTATAGGTAAGGCTAGCCTGCATATTCTCAATATGTAAGAAGTATGTTATGATAGAATTAATTGGCACTTATGAGGAGACTGCAGATGTGAATTTAAGAGAAGAACAGGAGATGTAAAAAGGGGAGTGTTTTGGTAGAAACTGAACGATATGGTACCTTGTCGCCAGAACTGGGTAACAGCTAACAAATTTAGCTAGTAAATGCTCAAGGAGCGCCCAATACAGAACCTCTTAAATGTTGTTGTTTAGAAACAAATCTGTTTATAGACTCTGGGTAAAACTATAAAATTTTTAAATGCCAAAGTCACTCAGGAGCTTTTGGAAATGTTTACCCTAGATAATTTTCTCTATCCTTCTCTTGCTCTGTATAATTAATATATTGTGATATTTATGTCTACAACACTATGTACAGAGTGTGCATAGTGTTTGCTATACAGGCACATAAGATGTGTCCCTGCCCCCTCTGCATTAGGGGCTGATCCTATGAGATGCTCACCTTCATTTTCAAAGAAGTCCATTGACCTCAGTGGAAGATGAGCGAGTCCAGTCAGAATGGAGTCCTTACTTATTCTAACAAAGTTATCGTCTCCTTCGAAGCTTTACGCCGGCTGTATAACTAGAGGAGTGCAACAAAGCATGTTGCATATTGGTTAATTAGAGAGTAAGGATTGTTTATACATTTCAGGGTAAGGAAAAGCTGTGGGTGAAAGATTGATTTTTCTCCCCCCGCACCCCCGGATTCTTGGCAGGCTCAAATAGCCCAGGAAACGTTTTCAGTGACCCAAATTATACCAGCGCTTCCATGATTCATGAGAACTGTGTGTTCTTGGAGGGGTGGGGGTGGGAGGGAGAAGAGCGCGAGATCACAGAAGTGGCCCTAGTAAATTGAGGAGAGTCCTGGAGTTACGTAGGTTATGCAAAGATGTTGACCATGAGCTCAGTGCAGCTGAAATGGGGAAACAATGATCACATTTACATCTCCCCACAATCCTGGTGAAGGTTGGGGGTAGGATGCTGGAGGTCAAACCCACTCCTGGCTCAAGTTGGACGAGCTACAGAGCTCTTCAGCTTGCACCAACGAGAACAGCCTCCTAGGGAATGTTCTGCAATCCAGAGGTTGTTGGAGTGCACTTCACATTTCTTAGGCTCCATCTTACGCTCTCTCTGCGTTATTCGCAACACATCCCATGTGGTGACAGTAGGGAATTTTCATCATCCCTTTCAGGTCAGGCTAAAAGTCCCTTTGTGTTTCTCCAGAAGTACAAAGGGAGCTTACCAGGGGCCAGGGATTGGGCCACTTTGTATATTCTATTGTTTAATAGCTGCTATAATATTGGAGTGTTTTGTTGTAACATCAAAAGCTTTTATTAGTTAATAAAGCAAGTCTCCCTTGCTCTTGTTCTTCCCTCCTTTCCTCTGTCTTTATTCCACTTTTAGTCCTTTGACATATATCTTGCTGCAACTGTTCCTCAGCCTTTTTTTTGTCTTTTTTTTTCCTGCATAGTACTTTTTCTTCAATATTTATTATTCTTCCCATTCTCTACCCTCCTTCCCCCACTCTGATCTGTATTCGCCTCACTGTGCCTGGCCTGTTCTTGTTCACAGTGTTGTAGCCGTGTCGGTCCCAGGGTATTAGAGAGACAAAGTGGGTGAGGTAATAGCTTTTTATTGGACCAACTTCTTGGCCTTTTCTTAGGCAGAAGAAACTGACCATTGCTCAGTCAAGTGGCACTGGGGCTGCTGTGACAGTAGTATTAAGCCAATCCAGCAGCCTGTGGAAGTCACCAGCCTGCCACAGGAAAATGCCTAGTTGCCTGGCAGTCTAGTCAGTTCTGATTTCACTCTTTCTCTACCCAATGGGCCAAATCATGGGTGCTCTCTTGTTGATGTCAGTGGGGTCAGAAGGATATAACCTTGACAGGACATGGCCTGTTGCTTGAGTATTTGAAGAAATTTGACAACTTCATACTTCTCTCTTCCCCCCTGCCCCCACTTGTAATGGACAAGTGTGTTAGGCTCCGGGATGACCATTGGTTTTTCCTGTGCCATTCCCCTCTACTATCTAGCTATGTGAATTTTAAAGAAATATACTGAACTGTCAGGACAAATGATGAACACTTTTAAAACCCTTCATTTACTGGCCCCCTGTGCTGAATGTGTGTTGTGTTGCTATGCTCAGCAGAAGTTAAGCTAGGAGCAGGAGCGCCGCCAGCTTTTTTGGCACCCTGGGCGGCAGAAGGTCCCGCCCCTGAAATGGCGCCCCCGACAGAGGCAGCGGACGGTCCTGTCCCCAAAATACCGCCAAGGGCTGTGGTGGCCACCGCCCCCCAAATCCTAATGGGTTGCGCTGGCCCTGGCTAGGAGCTGCGCTAGTGAAAGTCACATTGTGATGCAATGTAATCTATGCCGAACCCATTCTCTGAAGAAACATATGAACAGGTATTCAGGACTCCTCTTTACATTGAATATTTAATTGCCAAAGTGGCAGAAGCCTGTTTTACATATTTATCACAAACAGAACAGCTGTTGTGTTGATGTAATTAAATTAGCATTGGGTTAGATGTCTAATGGTGCTGATGAGGTCCAGACAGTAAGTCCTAGGAGTTGTAAAATTAATGAGTACATATTGGTACTGAGAGTGTTTAGGGATTATTAGATTAGGGTCCGATGCGAGAAATGCTTACACGTGTGTAAATTTACTCTTGTGCGTAATCTCTTGCTTTTTGTTTTAAATCACTAGTATGTAAAAGTAAAGTAAATTACATTGAATGGTGTTGTGATGAAGAACTAAAATACAATGCAAGTTAATTTTGTTGTTGGGTCTTACAAATAATTCCCACATCTGATACAGCAGAGAACTAAGTAAAATAGTTCATTATTTTTTACTTAATCCTTTATACAGGATCAACAGGATGTTGGACATGTATACTGCTCTGTGACAGTGATTCTCAAACTTTGGACCACTTCAGATTAAGTTCTGCATGTGGACTTCTCTTGTTTCCAAATTTCATGCCTGCCTCATAGTATCGATAGTGTATAGGACAAAGTTCAGGAGAGAAGATGGAAAATAAACTCTTCAATGGGATGGCTGTGGCTGCTTGGTTAAGAACATGCCTGTTTGTATTTGAACTACTGATTTCCTCTCCATGGGTGTAAGATTTTACATATAAGTACTAAATCTACCCTTGTTTCCTGCCATTCTTGTTGCTATGATCCCTCTGAGTCACTTTGCGGTTTGGTTCTTGTGTGCAGTTGCTGCTGCATCTGTTTTGGTGTCATTTGCAAGTTTGATCATAGTTCAACTTAAAACAAAAAGAAGTACTTGACAAAGAAAGGTGTTAGGCAGCCATACGGTGTGTGGAGCGGTGCATGGTATTGTTGGGTTTTGTTAGAGAACCCTCCACCAACCCTTGAAGTCCTAAAAGAGTCCTAGATGGTGCAGTCACAGCCTGGCCTTGTCCCGCTTTCTGGATGAACAATAATTTGTAGTGAGTGGATCAAACTCATGTGCTTTTGGATTCCATATGCTTCTAAGCCCCCTGATTCTGGATAGTGACTCTGTCAGATGTACTCCCAGGTGCACACCCTATGTCTGGCACCCATCTTGGGCATTGGACTCCTCAGTTCAGCCACCCTACTCTCCAGAATCAGTGCCCCAGCCCTCCTGAGTCCCCAGTTGCCTGGATATGTTCCCCCACCCTCCCCCCTTGGGAGACAACATGGCAGGAAAGCAAGGAACTCCAGGCTTAGCAGAGGAGTTTCTTGTCTACAGACATGTTAGTCAGAGCAGAGTTACAGATCTGTGGCAAACACAATCCACCAGTCTGATCTTACTCTGGAAATTCTTGGGTGTGGCCTGAGTTTTTAGGAGCTGTAGCTCTTCTTGCCTGCTTGATCCAGTCTCCTTCCTTCTGATGTTTGTGTCAGCATCTTTTGTTTAGAGAAGCTTCACTTTTTAAAAACATACTCTGTCCCTTGCTTCCCATGGGCTGCAAGCTGGGTGGAGGTCCAGGCTTCCACCCTTCTCTGCTATCTGTTAGCTTTTTCAAAGTCAATGGCCCTCTGGTGGAAAACCCATTGTTCCACTAGAGAAGTGTCATTCACTGTTGATGGCCTCTGATGGCTCTGCCACAGCTTCTCAGACATAGTCCACTAGGTGTCAAATCCTGCTACAAAATGAATACTCTAATCCACAGTAGAGATTGTGGATCACAAATGGCATTCACCAAACAAAATGGCTTTCATAATTTGATACAAGCATCTCTCCAAACTGTCCCAGGTGCTACAACTAAAGATATGTCTGTGTACTTTGAGTTGGGGGTGTGATTCCCAGCTCAAGAAGACTTATTCACCCTCATTCTGATTGAACTAGCATGCTAAAAATAGAGTGTAGCTGTGGAGGTGTGAGTGCCAGGTGGGGCTAGCTGCCCTGCGTGTGCACCCATCTGAGACACTAGGTAAATACTCCAGGTTTGCCAACTTTGTAATATTTAAAAACTGGACACTCCAGGAGGAGTGCTTGAACTTTTCCTGGCCGCCTCTTCCTCCGGAGGCCCCACCTCCATTTGCTCCTCTTCTTCCCCTCTCCCATAGGTTCTTTGCTTTTCCCCTCTTCCCACTCTCTCCTCTTTGCCTGGGTTTGGATAATCTTGCTGGTAGAGATGGGGCTGGGAGCTGCAGCCGCCCAATGCAGGTAGGAGGTGGCTATGACTGAGTAAGGGCTGGCACAGGTGATGACCTCATGTCTCCTGGCCTCCCTTGGCTGCAGTAACTGGACTTTGGGTGTCTGGTCAGCAGATCTTACCTGACACTGTCAGGTCCCTTTTTCGACCAGACTTTCTGGTCTAAAAACTGGACACCCGGACACCTTAATTCAAGTACACTCGTGCCACTGTGGCTACATTCTATTTTTCGCATGCTAGCTGGATGAGTGCAAGTATATGTCCTTGAGCTGGGAATCACTCCCCCAGCTTGAGGTGTAGACCTACTTCTTGTTTGGGTATCACTGCTAAAAGACTGATAAACACTTCCTCCTAGTTAAGGAAGCTGCTCCGTAGGTCACTTAGGATTGCACTGGGGGGTGCGGTCTTACTGCTGCTCTGTGGCAAAGTCCTGTCCTATGATAGATTGAAGGTAAGGGAGTGTATCCTTATGCTCATGGCATTGTGTGTTATGTCTATCAACTCTTGAAAACGGTGCATTGTCTTACTTTAAAAAAAACCCAGACCTCATCTCCTAAATGATTTCTGAGAATAGTTTGTGGAATAAATGCTGTGTCTTTTCTGCTTTACTTCTTGGTATGCAGTGCTAAGGCTGTTTCTTCAGGATGCTGCCTTCTAGGTCTATTGATTGCAGATTCCATTGGAAGATCCTTCATCCTTATGGTGAATGCTTATAATAGTTGTTGGAGTCCAATCCTCCCCAGGATGGGTTGTCAGTAGTAGAAAGGGACACTATATACTGCTGAATTGAAAGCATAAACAGTGTATGTTTATGTATTTTAGGGAAGAGGTTTATTTTATTTAAAAAACAAACACACACCCTGGAAATGGATCCATTTGGACAGGCTACCCCTCTGGCATTTGTGTTCTTTGGAGAACTAGTTATGTGCTTTCCACACAACTAAAACTTCCATCAAAGCTGATGAGAGCTTTTCTTGAACAAGAATGGCAGGATTAGGCCCAAAACATACAGGCAAAGATACAGAATGCAACACAAAGGGTCTTTCTTTAGCATGCCCTGTTAGAACTATTTCAGAACTCTCAAAACAGCGGGTAACTAATTTTTCAGCCTTTTATTTAATGGTTGTATTAAAAAAATGAGGGGAAAACACCTCCCTTTATATAAGTGTGTGTTTATATACAGTATAAAAAAGCAAAACTAAATAACCCCCAGCCTAACCTTCTGATAGCATATTGGGCCTGCAGCTCCTTTACATGCTCTCCTATTGGTGTAACTTCTACAAAACTGCACAATTGTGGGAGTTTTCTGTATATGTCATATAGGGGAGAGAGGTATACTGGAGCCAGTAGCCTTGTGTGATTATACCAAAGGACCCATCACAGTGATGGTCCCACCATGCCAATTAATTTTGCATCCTAACAGAGTGGAGAAGGTATATATTGAGAAACAAGGATAGTACAGAGTTAATATGTTTAAGGATTGATCCAAATCCCATTGAAGTCAATGGAAACCTTTCTACTGAATTCACTAGGGTTTGGATTAGGCCCTTAATTTCCGGGGAGCAAACATTCTGATTCACATTTTAACAGCATATTTAACACAATAGTATTTATGGGCCCACATCCATTCCGCTTGGAAAGACAGGCACCTTTTAACTTAAAGGTCTCCCCAGTCCTATTCCTTTGTATCCTACACCCTCAGATGACATCCTTGCATGAGAGTGGCTGCTGTTAAGGAGTCTTACTTGGTCACTTTTATATTTGGCTTTTCTTGCAGTCTTGCAGGTGTTACTGGAGACTTGTGTCATTGATCAGCCACCACGATTAATAACCACAACCACCGTGTTCACATCTTGAGCCAATGAGCTATTGTTATGTTATAGGCAGGAGCTCATTATAAAAGAGAGCAACCTAACAGCAAAGGGAGTGGAATGTATTTTGATATTACTGCTTTGTGAGGCAATTCCATTGAAATGTTGGGTCATTTGGATCTCGCACAATGTCAGTAGAACTCTTAAAGGCTCCCGCTGAAATAAAAATACCAAAGTGCCGACCACTTTTTTTCCCACGGATTTAATAAATGAAAAAGATTTGGATTGGCCTGAAGGTAATTATTAATAAGAGTTATGTGAGCTGAGGATCTGTGCACTATGTCCTCCCCATGTAGTTTGAGAACCAACTAATTAAAGGTGCAACTAATATGTGGGGAGAGACAGGATGGGCAAAGGAAACAGTAACTTGTTTATTCTCATAGATGAGAGTACACTTTTTTTTTTTTATATCAGTCTTGCTACTCTGTCTAAACTTAAGGATGTTTTCGAGGCATATGGGAATTCTCAGGTACAAGAATAGAGAGAGCTTGCTATTTGATCCAAGGAATATTATACTGCCCTCCAAAAAGGCTGCATGGGAGAGGATAGAACACTGGGCTGACAGTCAGGGGACTTTTGTTCTAATCCCTGCTTTGCTACTAACCTGCTGCTGTGTGACCTTGGACAAGCCATGCCACCTTTACTCTCTCTGTTTCCACCCCCATTCTGTCTTGCCTATTTACGTTAAATTCTTTGGGGCTGGGACAATCTCTTACTATTTGTATGCGCAGAGCCTAGTCTCTGGGACCTAGGTCTCTGTCTTTGTGTCTCACTAATTTGGAATACAATAGAACTCTGTTTACCAAAAACTGGTGGAACGAAACTGTTGCTGAACCACAGCTTAGCATACGTGGTGATTTTGACTTTTCACTGCACCTTGTTCACCCAAACCTGGAGCATATTCTTGTTTAATATGTGTATTGAGATTGTGCTAAGAGGCCCCAGTCAGACTGGCTTCCCATTGCGCTAGACCCCATACATGCATAAGGAAAAGATGGCCCTTGCCCCAAGTATTTACAATCTGAGTGTTGCCATGTTATCCCTGCTCATATTGAAGGCATATGCTGGCTGGCTTTCCCAAGGCTGACTGTGAAGGCGGAGCTGGCTGGCTCTTCCAAGGGCAGCCAGCTGGAATTTAGGGAGGAGGCCTCTGCTCTACATTTCCCAAGCCAAAAGCACCACGAAGAGCTGTGGATTTCCAAAAAGAATTCAGTGAAAAGAATGACAACCTCCTTTGCATACCAGGTTTCTTTAAAAGGATTGAACTACTTGATGTAAGTCACCAGGCCTCTTCCGCAATGCTGGCTTAAGTAAGATGGCCCATGTCCTTTTGTGGCTGGCCACCAGTTCTTTGCTCTGCTCCAGTGTGCAGCAAATAGAGAATTTTAACTAATTCAGACCCTTCTAAGCTGTTTGCCAGCCAGTTTTGCAGACTTACTTGGTAGTATCAACCCCAAGTGTTCAAAAATCATTAGTTAGACCCCCCCCAAAATCATGGTTGGCTTAACAATCATGAGATTTAAAAAAAAAATTAGTTAAGTTCTGGTTCTGTATATTTGCTTTCTGGTGTCTGAGCCTCTATGCTGATGTCAAGTTTTCAATCTTTTCTCTGCAACCATGAGGGCTAGAAATGCACTTTTTAAAGTACACACAGATTTTCACATAATCACTTAACTGAAGGATCTGAATCCCCTCCTCCCTCCCCAAATACTGAGATTCACCATAAAATCTTGAGTTGGCAACCTTAATTTGTAGTCTAAATTGGAGCAACGGGGATTGCATCATTTTGTGTGCATGTACCTGAAATGAAAATGCAGCCTGCATGCCTGTATTCCAGCCTCGGCATGCTATCAATCTATGCCACATCACTGCTAGCTTGTGGTGTGCCACAGCCCAAAAGCAGATGCGTGCCATGCCTTCAGTTCTATCACATGCATGCCACAAAATACTCACTCTGGAGAAGCAATCTGTTCTTTCTTTCGTCTTACACAAATGATATTTCATTTTTTTAGGAAAACGTTACCCATTGTGCTCATTCTAAAAATCTGATCTTTTACAAGAAGCTGGCACGAGTCCACGGTCATTGCTGAAAATGGCCTTCTTTGGCCAGACCACAGCTCCTTTCTGGGCTCTGCCACATACAGATATACACTGCAAAACAAAAAGCAAACAAAAAAACCCAAACCCCAAACACCCGCATAGAAGGAGTCTTAGAGCCTGGGTCAACTAAGACACCTTGGGTTCATGTTACAGGGCTAAAATTAGCAGTGTAGATGTTTCTAATCAGGCAGGAGCCCAGGCTCTGAGACCTGGCAAGAGGGAACAGTCTCAAAGCCTGGGCTCCAGCCTGAGCAGGGTCCTCTGCACGCTGCTATTTTTAGACCTGTAGCGCAAGCCCTGCATGTCAGTTGAGTCAATTGTCATGGACTTCAAAACTTACTGTTTGTGTTTTTTGTATTTTTGTTTTGTTTGCTTTTTTGTTTTTGTTTGTTTGCTGTGTAGATGTACCCTGAGATGCAGAACATGAGTATAGACTTAACCACATTTTGGAGTATCCCTGAATCTCAAAGCTCTTTTCAGAGGTCTGGTTGTATCAGTAAGTTTCACCAGGACTTAAATTCAGCTGGAGCTGTCCAGAGTGGAGCTCCAGTAAATATTTTCAACCCCCCTGGAGTTTATCTTCTCGATCTGGAAATTACATTGGGGGTCGCACAAGAAGTCTGTGGCAGAGCAGGGACTCGGACTTGAATCTGAGTCTAATCACCGGACTATCCTTCCCTTTTATGCATATGGTTGTCTATTTTATATACACCAAAGTAAACCTGGTGGGTGGAATCAATCTAGTTGTCTTCTGTTTGTCACATTTCACGGACCTGCTGGCACTGGCAACCTGTTTTTTAAAAAAAGTGAATCTAGGGAGAAAAATGGAATCCCAGACCCGGTTGCTGAGCTGTGGTTAAGGGGCACAGAATGCTGCTCAGGATGGGGTGTGCACAAAAGTGGCTTTGATACTTTTGGGTGCCCCCCTGTTCTGGGTGGGTCCCCCAACATGAATTAGAGCCATTTGAGGCTTGTTTTGGCTGCTAGTAACTTCCTGGGGTTGAAATTTAACAGGGCTGGACAGAAAACTGAGTTCCTATCCTGCAAGAATTTTCATGCATTTGACTAATTTTCCTGTCCCAGATTAGGATTAAAAAAAGGGGAAAAAATCCAGGTTTGGGTGGATCAGAACATTTTGTTTTGCTTTTAGACTCTTTTTCTTCCCCTCCTTTTAACCTTTTTCAGTCTAAAATCACTAACATTTTGAAACAGTCATTTTGACTAGAAAAACCGTAACTTGTATTGAAAATGTCTTGAACTGGGAGATTTGGTGAGGTCAGCCCTGTTTTGCTAACACTTTTTTGGCTTCAACAAAACAGAAAAAAATCCCACCCCATTTTAGTCAAAAAAATTCCTGACCATGCGTCAGGGTACTCTGAGGCACAGGGAAGACCGGCTGTGTCCTTTGTCCCCTGGCTTTGCCTGCCAAGGCCAGCAGCTGGGAGGAGGGTTGATGATGGCCTGTATGTGGTGCTCCACTGCTGGAGGACCATCCTGTCCTGGTTTGTTTCTCCCTTAGCTGGCCGTTAAGTCTTCAGGACTGTTTTGCTCCAGCATCATGGTACAAAGCAACTGCAATGCAGGGGACAATCTACCCCATGACTTTTAACTCCGTTGAAATAAGCTGGCCTAGACAGTGGAAGCTTTGAGAAGGCTAGAGTGGAAAATGGTGAATAATTTGCTAAAAATAGGAACTGTCCATTTTCAACAGGAATGAGGAGCATGGATGCTGGTCCTGTACCTTCTAACAAATCAGGATTTCTAACTGGAACAACTTTTCCACTTGATCAGAACAGACTGCAAGGTAAAATAGCGTAGGTTGATTTCATTCAGGGTGTGAAGGCTGATGCGCTGCTTCTGATTAGGTGTTGAAGTGGAACAGTTTCTGAACTGTGACTGCTTATTGGCACAGTAAAGATGCGTCTTGGCTATGAAACCGCTTTCCCTTCCTACTCCATAGGGCTCTGGTTCTCAGACTGCAGTGCCTCAACCTATTTTCTAGATTAACTTTCTTTCATGATATGAATAGGGTATTTTCCCACCTTACAAAACAAAGTATTTGTACAATAAAGATAGATGATCCTTACTTGCAGTAATTTTCTTGTCCACTTCATCCAGACAGAATTTTGTTTTAAAATCAATATCTGATTTATTTAAGGTTTGCAATGTAGTATTGACATTTTAGTACTTTTATAACTCCATGGTTATTACATGTCAGTCTAGTTCTCACAAAGTTAAATGTTTTTCATTTTGAGTTTTCATACATAAAACTTGCATCATTTCACTAATCCTGATCTTTTTCCTTAAGGGCTTTTGTTTTGTTTATTTAGAAATTAACAGCTCTCACCCACAACTCACCTAGGAGTTGGTTTTCTTTTGAGTCTCTCTGTTTAATAAACACATCAGTATAAGATCTTCTTTGTTTCAGGTGCAGCTTTTATCCATTTTAATTTATAATTGCCATTGAAAAACTTAACCCTCCTTTTTTTTTTTTTGTTAAATCTCCAGAGAAAAGTACATCCAAAATAATAGCTGTTGGAAATACAATAATACATAATACATTTTGGGGTCAAATTTTTCAAAAGTGCTCTGGGCCAGATTTTGATGTGTTCAGCACCAAGAACTGGAGCCATATTTTTCAAAATGCTCAGCTCCTGTTTAGATCTTTCCCTCCCTCAGAAGGATCAGATTCTCAAAAGAGTGCAACTCCAAACATGAGGTGTTTTTAAAATCTGACCACTTATTTTGATGCCTAAATAGGAGCTGAACTCTCTTGAAAATCTGGCCTAGATTGGGTGTGTTGAGCACTTTTGAAAATTGTGGCCTTAGAGTCTCTTCCATCTGAGGATCTCAAGGAACTTTTCACAATAACCTTGCAAAATAGGAAATAGCACTGGCTCCATTTTACAGATGGACAAACAGAGGCACAAAGTAACTTGCTTATCTTCAGATAGTAACAGTTGCAGAAAGCTGAGAAGAGGACCTAGGCTTCTGTTCTAACTAATAGGAACCCAACATATAGTGAAATGATGTCTGTGTCTTAAAAAAAAAAAAATTAACTGCACCAGTCCCCTAGATCCTCAATGTGACAAAACTGTGTGTCTTCTTTCTGACACCTTCTCCACTAAGCTCTGCTCTATGCACTGTCTGACCAAATGGAGTGCGTGGGAAAGAGAGCGCAGTTTCTCCTAGTAATTATTTTTGAGCCATGTTCAAGAAATAACGCCAAGCTTGAAATCCTATAGAGCAGTATACCTACAGTTTGCACATTATCCATTTTAAATTGCTTCTTTACATAGTGGGAGGGTGAAGTAAGTGGCTGCCATGTAGTGTCATTGCTCGTAGTGCTGGAGGCAGAAAAGTCCCTTTGTAATGGGAGACAGGAAGGAAACCTGAATGACTCATAGAATCACTTTCAGTTGACAGCATCTACTCTGGGGCATAAAGGAGAAATTTAAAATGACATTGCATTACACCATGGTCTGTACTAGACTCATAGACTTTAAGGCCAGAAGAGACCAGCATGATCATCTGGTCTGACCTCCTGCACATCAGAGGCCACAGAACCTCACCCATCCACTCCTGTAACAGACCCATAACCTCTGGCTGAGTTACTGAAGTCCTCAAATCATGATTTCAAGACTTCCAGTTACAGAGAATCCACCATTTACTCTAGTTCAAACCAGCAAATGACCCGTGCTCCACACTGCAGAGGAAGGTGAAAAACCCCACAGTCTCTGCCAATCTGACCTGGAGGAAAATTCCTTCCTGACCCCAAATATGGCGATAAGTTCAACTCTGAGCATGTGGGATAACAGCATTCACATGGGGATTTAGTAAGCTTTAATCCACTTCATAGTCACATCTTTAGTTAATTTGGGTTAACTTTCCTGGATGCCCCTGTGTAGACAAGCCCTGAGATTCTCACATAATCATTTGTCTCCAGGAGCTGGAGCTTTAAATGAGACTCATGGTGAAACAAGGAGAGTTGGCAAGACTAATTAGTTTATAGGTATATAATACCTCTCTACATACAGAGAGGAACTGTGGAAGTAGGGTGACTAGATAGGACAGTCCCGATATTTGGGCATTTTCTTCTATAGGCACCTATTACCGCCCACCCCGTGTCTCGATTTTTCACACTTGCTATCTGGTCACCCTGATACTCTAGAATACTGCCTGCTGCGTTAGGTGGGCCCTGTGTGTGGCCAACAGAGCTTTAGATGAGTATTTTGTTTGGTTTTCTTCTCCCTGTCACCTTCCTCTTCTGGAGTGCACTGGCACAGGAGCCAGGCAGAGTGTTGCCATCAGATGTAAGTGATGACAGAGTTAGATGTGCTTGCACTGGAGGAGGGGAAATGGCCTCAGTCAATTAGTTAACTACTGTGATCATGAGAGAACCTGAAAAGGGTTGGAGGTTTGCTTGCAAAAAACTTAGCAGAGATTTTTACCCAAATCGGAATTACTCAGAATTCCCAGTAACTTGATGGGAAGACCATGCATAGAATAAGTTCAGGTACTTAGTCTAGAAGTTGGGCTGGAAATCTTGCAGAAACTGGCTTTTATTTTGGTGTGAGATTTTGAGCACTTCCTGGTTCTGGCTAGAGTGGAAATAGCATGAAACTAACCTTCACTGCCTGACTCCATAGATCTCCAGTTCCTATGGCCATATCACCCAATGGGCATAGCCTTAACATGTGTTCTGACATACACAGTAAGTTGCATTTTGGTGGGTTGATCTGGGACCAGTTGTCTGTGGCATATGGCCTATCAGTGAGTGCAGCTGTGACTGAGAGATGGTGAGGCTGAAGGAGCGTGTGGTAGTTAGCAGTCTGCAGTGGGGACAGAGATAAGATATCAATCTTATGGGCAGAATCCACAGCTGACATGGATGATTACTGAGGGGTTTTGTAATCAGTTTCACTGGGTATGGATGTGTGACAACAAGAGAAAGTGAAGATTGTGAGCAAATGATAAGCCAAATTCAAGGTCCTGCTCACAACCCAAGCAAATGGGATATGTGCAAAGGAGTTCCTGCTGGGTAGGGGTGCTGTATCTACCTGTGCCACTGTGGCTTGGCCTGTGGAACCATACATTGTCAGCTCTGGGAGTCTCTGGGAGACTTAAAGGGGCAATCACGAAGAATGTAGCAGAGGGGTTGACCCCACAAAGGTACTTTTAAGAAAAAACTTGCATGCATGCATGCCATTTCGGGTACTCCACTGAAGTCCACCTCTGTCCCTTGCTGACAGCATTCCCCCAGGATTAATGCAACCTCTTTGCAGGCCTTCTCCACAGTGAGAGGGGAGCAAAGATCTGCAGATGGCTGCTTAGGAGGGGGAACTCATTTGCATGATTTCCCTACCCACCCTTAGTTAAAAGGCATTGAACTCCAGTTCCATCCTTGACCTATTTAAAACTGGTTGTTGTCCCAGTACTTAGCCAGTTTATGTGGTACTATGTAGACTCTCTGCTCTTCACTACTGTGGAGCTAGTGATTGGGGTTCTATTGTTCTAGCATCATACCAAATGCATAGTCAGAGACAGTCCTGGACCCAAAGAGCTTACAGTCTAAGTCAGGGGTAGGCAACCTATGGCACGTGTGCTGAAGGCGGCGCGCAAGCTGATTTTCAGTGGCACTCACACTGCCCAGATCCTGGCCTCTGGTCTGGGGGGCTCTGCATTTTAATTTAATTTTAAATGAAGCTTCTTAAACATTTTAAAAACCTTATTTACTTTACATACAACAATAGTTTAGTTATGTATTATAGACTTCTAGAAAGAGACCTTCTAAAAATGTTAAAATA
The DNA here is from genome assembly GCF_025201925.1 of Gopherus flavomarginatus. Classification (NCBI taxonomy): domain Eukaryota; kingdom Metazoa; phylum Chordata; order Testudines; family Testudinidae; genus Gopherus; species Gopherus flavomarginatus. Next base: position 105,884,402 of record NC_066617.1, on the reverse strand, counting down.
TATTACTGGCATGCGAAACCTTAAATTAGAGTGAATAAATAAAGACTCGGCACGCCACTTCTGAAAAGTTGCCGAGCCCCGGTCTAAGTAGTCAAGATAGAAGAGGCTGTGAGAGGAAATAAGCATAGAGAGAGAAGGTGACCTGCCCAAGGGGATGCAGCAGATCAGTGCCAATCAGGAATAGACCTTTCCTGAGTCAGTCTAGCACTCTATGCACTAGACCACGTTGCTTCCTTAACTGTCTCTTAAAGACAGGGTGACCAGACAGCAAATGTGAAAAATCCAGGATGGGGGTTGGGGGTAATAGGAGCCTATATATGAGAGAGACCCAAAAATCAGGACTGTCCCTATAAAACTGGGACATCTGGTCACCTTACTTAAAGAGCTCGGCTCTCTAAGAACTAGTTTTATTTTAAATTCTACATAGAGCCTGATATTTTATTATTTTACATGTTATAGATTTTAAGAAGTTCTGGGAAGCTGCATCACAACTTTCTCCTGAGTTTAATGCACTGCAATTTTAATTTTAGTGTCTGTTAAAGAAAACACCTTTCTGGAACATTAACCTTAATTTACTTCCTTTGAAAAGCAAAATACAGAACATGTTGTGTTAGAGCTGTCATTTGCCTACGTATTATTACAGTGAAATAAAAATCATGCTAGATTTTTGTCCTAAACTTTCAAAGAAAATTGTGAGGGGAAATGTGTGTTAAAAATAGAAGAGTGGTGAGTATTCCAAATCTAATATGTGATTGACATAGATTTTAAGGTAGATGTAGCTGTTTCCTTGATTCAACAATCTGGCATTCATTCTAGCCTCTGCTGTGCTAATGTTTAGTGTGTATAAATGGCCATGAGTCCTATAGGGTCAGAGTGAGAGCCGTACTTACAATAGGATAGTCAGTTTTCATGCTGAAACAGATTTCCATTGGGCCCATAGTTAGCAACAAGAGTCTAGGGTTCAGAACAATCATTTATTTTCTGCATTTACAGTATAAGTGCTTCAGACATAGCAATATTGGACATGTCCATTTGTTCTTTAATCTCCTATTAAGACTTTGTATCCCCTGTACCAGCAGAATGTCAGAGATTTTCTCATATAAGCCACATTACCACCAGTTCTGCGTGTCACATGCGTTTACCTAGATGTCTGTGAATATAAATTATAAGATACCGAAACCTCCCCACTGTCAATCTCATTCTTAATAGATAACTATATGTCACTTATGATTTCATCCTGCTCTCAAGCAGTGCTGGCCCATAGTGCTTGGTTCAAATAGATACACCTTCATTCATCAAGACCCTCAGTACTGTATGTAAATGCAATTGGGAAGCAATAAATTGAACTTAAAAAATTGTAGTGATCAGTGAGGGCATTCTCCCTCTTGAATAAATCACTGCTAGCACCCGCCATCCAGAAAAGGTTGGGGACCACTGCCCTAGATCCTCTTTCCTTCAGAGAACCACTCCCACATTCATTATACCCAAGTGGGAGTAAGTGGGGCTTGTGTGCAGGGAGGTCAGTGAGGAGTGGTCTGGGGTGCAGGGGTGGGGATCTGGAGGCAGAGAGTCAGGGGGCTCCAGATGCAGGGATTGAAGTTCAGTGAGGTGGGGGTTGGGTTTGGAGGACTAGTGGGGTTCTGGATGTACCCAGTGAGGTCTGGCAGGGGTTTCTAAGTATGGGAGGTCCAGATGCATGGGGGTTGGGTGGATGGGCACAGCTTCTGTACAGTGACCCTCCCCCAACAGCTGAGGAGTGATGGGGACAGGAAGCAGGAGAGAATGCTGAGCTTCCTGCAGTTGGGGGAGGATTCTGGGGGTGGCTCTGACACAGCCCCAGCCACTCCCTGCAGGGGAAGAGGAAGTCCTGTCCTCTTTTGCCTCCAGCCTAGCTGGGACTAGCAGCTGATCCTGGCTCAGGGTAAGGGCCACTGGCTGGGCTGTCCCCAGTCCTGCAGTGATTTACCTCTCCATCGGTTGCTCTGGGTGTCTGAAACGATGTATCTGCACTATTAGGGAGTGGTGCATGACTGCTCTTGCAGCTTCCCTATCAGAAAGTCATTTTTCTGCGGAGAAGCAAAGAAATATGTGAGGGACATGAATTCTGCACACACACATAGTGGCAGAGAATTCTCCTAGAAGTATGTGGCTTGTGCAACTTTATTGTGTTAAAGTTGAAGTAGAGTTTATATCTGTGTGGCTTACAAATGAGGGATAGATCATTTATATGAAATTAAATATACTGGGATGGGGAAAGACAGTGCGCTTGAAACTGACTGTGAATTGAGATAGAAGAGGTAACTGTCTAACTGCAAACTGCAGGGGATTTCCTGTTTCTTGGATTCAGGTTGTTTGTGCCTTTTGGAAGCTGCATCAAAAATATGGGCTGGCTTACGATGCTTATGTGGTTTCCACACCAAGGTGAAATTCACTCCTTTCTGAATGGACCCCATGTAATTAGGCTTTGTGAGTGAAACTAAGCAGGATTTTGCAAGTGGAATTTAAGTTCACTCTGGGATCACATTGTAGTCTAGCTTCTCCACAGACACCATTCCAGTCCTGTAGGTTGGAGTAGCCACCACTACCCCTTTGCACCTGCCATGCAGATGCTTTGTGCCGCTGAAAGTGTATATAAACCGTGGAGATCCTATGGTCCATACTGGGGCCCATCCCCTGACTGGAGCCTGTATGTAGATTCCCTCATCTCCACACTGGGCATGGAAGCCCCATTACACAGTTTATCCCACCGCCATACCACAGCCCCATTGTGGAGCTTATATGCCATGAGGATATTGATTTCGGTGCATGTGGCTGAGTTGAATTTCACTGTAAGGCCCGCTCTTGCTCTTAGGTTTGCATGTATTCCTGGAGGATTCATCACATGACATAGTCTTTAATTCCTGGAGACTCCAAGACAATCCTGGAGGGTGGGGAACTGTACCTGCTCTGAGCATGCAGATGTTATGCTCATACAAAGCGCACAGGATCTTTATAGAGGAAGGCAAATAGACAGCGTTTATTGAAAATACAACAGTTAGTATATGCTTTTTACACACACACACACACACACACACACACACACACACACACACACACTGCCAGTGATGTTTATAGTTGTAGCTTGAGTCAATCTAATGCCAAGGTAGATTGGGCACAAGTGTGGAGCTGGGCTCTTGTCGGTCGCGATCCTATGCTCTGAGGCTTTGCAGGACTGAACCCAGAGTTCCATAGCAAAACACCCCAGCTTTATAGTTGTAAATTCCCATTTGAGTCCATACATTTTGCAATGTCATCCTTAAGTGGTGTTATCATTTGATGGTTATAGTCGGGCTTCCTATTTGTTGTCTTGCCTTTGGGGGTGCCTGCCTCACCTCTGAGGTCGTCAATGCTGCTAACACATTTAGCATCGGATACAATGGATGTTTTCTGATTGTCTTCTGGTCTTTCCAAGCTTCTCACTTCTTCTTGACCATCTGGACATTTGTGATGGCTTTCACACCTTATCTTTTCCTAATGTATCCATTCCTCATTCACACAAACAATCTCTTACAGAAACCTTCAAAGGTATACAGACAGCAGTATTGTGTATTTAGCAGAATACATTGTAAATCAAACCTTGCTAAATCTTATAACTAAAACAATTCACATTGGGGCTTCGGGCCCTCAACATTCCTCTAATCTCCTTAACATAGATACAATACAAGATCCTGTCTCTTACTTACTAAAACATTAAAACAAAGAAATGTATATAGTGATATAGGAAACCATAGTAGACATTATAACTTATCCTAAAACAAAAAGGTGACCATAATCAGTCAGAAGGATTGTTCTGGTGTGTCATTCCTCTCTGCTATTCAAAAAGAGTGGCTGACAGGATGAAATCAAATCATATATATATTCTCATGGGACATTATAAAATCCTGCTCCTATACAGATCCCAGTTCTTGAGGCTTCATGAGGTCTGTGCATAACAATTTGTAAGACTGGGACTTAAAAGCTTCAGATTATGGCTCCTAGTGCTCCTTCTCCTTTTCCCTGTCAACAGAGCTCATTGAAACATGCAATTTCTGTTCCATGGGAAATTCTGAAATTTTGGGGGGAAACCATCATCATCAAGAAGTAGAAAGAAAAGTCAAAATTTCAAATCTTCCCACAAAATGAAATTTCTGAAAAAACTTCAGTTTGGGTCAATCCAAACACTTCATTTAGATTTTGTTTTTTATATTTTTAAAATTAGTCTGTGTTTAAATTATAATAAGCATATTTGAAACAAAAGATGAAAAACTGAAACATTCCATTCTGATAAGGTTAAAATATTATTGAAATTCTTCGTTTTTTTATTTTTTTTCAAAATGAAATTTCATTGCAATAATATGTTCCAATGAACATTTTCAATTTTGACAAATTGGTATTTTCTGACAAGAAAAAATGTCTGTCTGAGGAATTTCTGCTTGAAAATTTCCTGTGTCAGAAATTCCTCAATGTTCTCCAGTGTCTGTTGGGAAATTTTCAAGTCAGTGGGTCCATGTCCAGAAAATGACAAGGAATATTTTCCTCCTGTGGTATGCATGGGCATTTTGCCAAAACACGTTTCTCAAACTCTTCTTGTAGTAAGTCTCCTTACTTCAGCACCAAGGAACATGAGCTTTCTTAGTACTAGGGTTCATAATCTATTCCAAATATTTCTGTAAAATGCTGCATAGTTTTAAGAATTCTGCTCAAGAAACTTACAGCTGTAAACAAAACAAATTTGGAGTTGTCAGATATTTGTTGTAGGAATCAGTATTTTCTTCTTGAGAATTGTTTTTAGACTGACTCTTCTGTTTGCTTTCTTGCGCTCACCTCTTCCTTGTTAAAATCTTCCTGTCTCTTATTTTCTATTCATCCTTAAATCCTCTAATCTTTCTCTGTCATCTGTTCTTTGCTTTCAGCGTGTGTGTGTGTGTGTGTGTGTGTGTGTGTGTGTGTGTGTGTGTAAATAAAATAAAAAGAGACTGCTTTTTCCACATTTTGAGATGATTGATTGCAATTAGGATGACCAGATAGCCCCATCCTGATTTTTCACACTTTCTATCAGGGGAGGAGGGTAATAAGCGTTTTATATAAGACAAAGCCCCGAATATCAGGACCGTTTCTATAAAATCAGGACATCTGGTCACTCCAGTTGCAATCAACAATCAGTGTCTGATCCTGTACTAGCAAGGGATCAGTTCGTCAAGCATCATGTGAGCACTTTGCTAGCAACATACAACATTTGTTTAACTTTCTTTACGCTATTGACTCTTGTAGTGATGTTTATCCTTTCCTGAAACCAGCCTCTCTCCTGCTCTCAGACCGTGTTATGTCTATAATGGCTAGTTGGTGGTATTTATTTATTTTTTAAATTTTTTATGGTGAATGTGAGATTCTTTATACTGCAAATCTTTTTTTCTTAATGAGTTGTTATGATTATACGTATTTAAATGTCAGAGACTTATTCCTGTCTATATTCATGCAGTGAAGAACCAGCTCATTACACACATTGGACCTGAACCTGCAGTCTTGTCTTTCTCAAAACTCCTGTTGGCTGCAACTGGTAGCTTTTTTTCCTAGTCGCAACTGTAGGATTGGGCCCCAGTTGTCTTGAGCCCTGATCCTGTGAAGATCTAAGCACATGCTTCACTTTACACACCAAGAATAGTCCCGTTAATGTCAAGGAGACTACTCACATGGTATAATGTTAAGCATGTGCATAAGCCTTTGCAGGATTGAGGTCTAAATTCCTATCTTCCCTGAGCTCTATTATTGAGTTTCTGAAAGTAATAGACTTTGAGCCTCATCTTGGTTTCCTCTCCCCGGTGTATCTCCACTGATTTCATTGGAGTTACTCCCAACTTATGCTGGAGTATGTGAGATCTGAATCAGGTCCATTCAGTCTAGTCTGAGTGGTTTAGGGAAACAGAAAGTTTGTAATCAATTTTAAAATCAATTTTTTCTTTTCCCCAGTCACAGCAGCAGTTCTTGTTACTGATTTTCATTTAGCTGAACCTTATGAGGATAAAACTGCTTGTTAACAGCAAAGGGCTAAAGGGCAATGGAGACGTTGTCTAGCAGTCTGCTCCCAAAGCTGACTGACTTCAATGGGCTTTGGATCAGGCTCTAGCAGTGCCGTTTTCCCCCAGCAAACTCCAGTACGTTCTTGTTTAGGGGGAAAGGCTGATAAATTGGAGGCCAGATTCTCAGCTGGTGTACATAGGTGCAACTTCTGAGCATCTGTCCCTCAGGGATATGTGCTGATGTAGGAGAACAGGCACAGGGTGATAAAGACAGGCTAAGGGAAATGACAGATTGACTAAAGTGAAGTTAACACTTGTAAACACACAAGTATTTTCTTGTATTTCCAATTCAGTGGAAAGCTATTCTGCTTAGGACTGTAGTTGCTCTGATGTGCATTTTCTCAACTGAATGGAATATTTTACAACTCCAAGCTGGTCTAGACAGTTTAGCCACAAAATTTTAACATTCTTTTGAGATTATTAAAATTTGCTAGTCCCATTTGAACAAATGGTCTTTCACCAAGCCCACTCCCTAGCCTCAGAGCTTTCTAGGAATATAACTAAACGGGTTTTGTTTTTGCTTTTTTTCTTGTGGGATAGGTGGCAGTGTACTGGGGGATTATTTTGCTTGATGCCTGCTTATTTATTAATGATCAGACCAGCTACAGCTCAGGGCAGCCTTGAGCAGATTGTCCAGACCCTGAAGGCCGTTAAAGTAGTAAATCTGGGTAAGTCCGTGGTGATGGTGAGGATGATAATGAACCCTCCCCACCCCCCCAAAAACTAATGTTTGTTGTTTTTTTCTGTTTAACAAAAACAGCAAAAAGCTTTGGTTTGTTCTCTCCATTTCCCCCACCCCATATCAGTGACACAATAGAAAAAAGGGGCCTGGTGCAGGGGAGGGAGAAGGGGAAACCAAAATATTAAAAACAAATTTAGAAAATCTCAAATTTTTGTGTAAGCTGGTTTTTCCCCAGAACTTTAAAATGAAGAACCATGTCTTTTGTTTTAGTGTGAATTTTCTCCCCCATACTCTCCAAGCAACATTATACCAAGTGGTCATGTTCAAATTTGGTAGAGAGTAGATTTTTTTTTTCCTCCCAGACAAAGTGCTCCTAAACAATCATCAGTACTAACCCAGTGTGTGTGAGAGAGAGTCATAGCCTCGTTTTATAGATGGATAAACTGAGGCACAGGGAGATCATTAGATGTTTTGCCCAAGACTACACAAGTAGTCTATGACCGAGATGGGAATTGAACCCAGATCTGCTGAGTCTCAGGCCACTGCCTTACCCACTAGACCAGGGGTTGGCAACCTTTTAGAAGGGGTGTGCTGAGTCTTCATTTATGCACTCTAATTTAAGGTTTCATGTGTCTTTAATGTTTTTAGAAGGTCTCTTTCTAGAAGTCTATATTATATAACTAAACTATTATTGTATGTAAAGTAAACAAAGTTTTCAAAATGTTTAAGAATCTTCATTTAAAATTAAATTAAAATGCTGAACTTACACCACCAGCCTACTCAGCTTGCTGCCAGCCTGGGGTTCTGTTCACCTAGGCCAGCAGTGGGCTGAGCGGGGCCTGCGGCCGGGACCCCAGACCTGGGGTAGGGTGTTCAGAGGTCAGGGCTGGGGGTGTGTGTGGGGGGGTCAGGGCAGAAGGCTGGGGGCTGTAGGAAGGTTCAGGGCAGAAGGCTGGGTGTGGGGGGGGGTTCAGGGGTCAGGGCAGAGGGCTGGGGGGTGTGGGGAGGTTCAGGGCAGAAGGCTGGGTGTGGGGGGGTTCAGAGCAGAGGGCTGGGGTGCTTGGCTTGTAGGGGTGCTCCCAACCTCCTGGCCTGAACTGCTCATGGCAGGGGGCTGGAAGGGGTATGCCCTGTTCCATCCCTTTCCTCAAGGCCCCGTCCCTACCTTTCTCTGCCTCTGCTACAGAGCTGCATGCACACTGCCACTCTTCACCCTCCCCCTCTGCAAGGGCCATCAGCTGATCGGTGCAGGGAAAGAGAGGGGGAGGGGCAGGAAAGCACCATGCTGGGGGAAGAAGTGAGGGAGGGGGGAAGCCTGGCTGCCACAGGACCAAGCTTTTGCCTCCTGCTCCTGTAGGGAAGAGTTGTGGGCGGGAGGGTTGAGTGGGGCTGGGGGCCGCGACTGCGGCAGCATGCCACTCAAAATCTGCTTGCATGCCGTGTTTGGCACACGTGCAGTGGATTGCTGACCCCTGCGCTGGACCCTTATTCCTAATTCTTGCAAGGAGTCCTTACTCACATGAGTAGTCCCACTGAAGTCAATGGGACTAGAGTATTTGAGTAAAGATTTGGGCCCCTTGTTTAGATCTAGTGTATTTGAACATTGTCAGATGCCTTTCCTCTCCGTCGTCGCCCCCCCCCCCACGAAAAATATAGCAGCCTCTGGTCTGAAATACTTAGAATGCTAGGTTCTAAAGATAGCTTTAAGATGAAGGGTTAGCATATATAGTTTTATTTTCTATTTTCACATGCATTCCCTTTCCAGGAACATTATGAAGACCATTTAGTGAAATAACACACTTTTTATTTTTTCTGGGCTATGTCCAAAAAGCTATGGCCAAAATTTTCAAGTATGGGTGTGTAAAGCGAGGCACCTGCTGGTAAATCAGTAGTCTGATTTTTTTCAAAGGTGATGAGGACTTATTGATGCCATTGAGTTCAGTGGGTGCTCAGCATCTCTGATAATCAGGCTACTTTCACTTAGTAAATAAACATGAATATGTAAAAATGTGTATTTAGTCATGGAGTGTACAGTGAGTGTTTGCATGTATTGTTACTGAACTAATCAGTTGTATTGATTTGACAGGCTTTTTAATTACTTAAAGATATCTTGTTTATCAATCAAGAAGAAAAGCAGAGCTACAGAAGCCTATAGTATTTCCTACAGTGACTTTTCTGACTCCTGAGGAATCAGTCTCTCTCTCTCTCTCTCTCTCTCTCTCTCTCCTCTCTCTGCTCTCTCTGATAGAGTTAAATATAACATAGCCTGAAACACTTATAAAGTATAACACACACATAGAGTGGAGTTACTGCAACAGAACTGCTATTTTCTCTTTAAAGTATAAGAGTCCAGTGGTGCAGGTCTTGAACTCTATTGGAGTTCTAGATGCATCAAGACCTGATGAATTAAGCTGTAATGTTTTAGGAAGATAAAGTCATCAGTGAACATTCAGAACCAGTTCAGTAATATGATCTTTTTCTTATCTTTATTTAAAAAACAAAAAACTTACAAACCTAGCAACACAACCCCTAGAATCTCAAAGGATGCTACTATCTTCAAGTGTTATTACCAAAGGCTAAATTTTAAACACCAACGAAATTCCAAGTCTATATTTTGGTAACTAAATAAGTGGCCTGATTTTTAGAAAAGTTTGAACATCTGTAGCTCAGTGAAGTTAATGCAAACTACTGTGTACTCAAAATTTTTGAACATCTGATGACATTTCTTCTTTTAGATGCCTAAATATGTACTTGGGAGTTCTAAATGTGGACATCCATTTTTGAAAACTGTGGTCTTAATTTTTATTTTTGTTTTCACCAAGCAATCTTTACTATTTTTTCCTCAAGGGTCAGGAAATGGCTGTCATCGTACATGTTATAACTGCTGCATATGTTTACACTGATATAGAAATGATTATTCTTAATGAAGGAGATTAATATGTCAATATTTAATACCTTTCAACCAGAACAGAAAACAAACTAGCTGGTCCCTGAGCCACAAAGTGTTTCTGTAATAATCAAAAAATTGCTGTGAAAGAGTCTCTCTTGTTCAGACACATCCAATAGCCTAGAACACACAAGGAGAAAATTCTTTGAAACACTGATACAAATACTTAATAAGCAAACTTCTGACAATCTTCGCTAGATGTAGCTTGATCTTGTTGCTGCTTCAGGCTTAGTTGACTTCAGTAGAAGTTATGTGCGTCAGGTGGGGCTGCGGGATTGGAACTTTTGTTCCTGTAACCATGTAGTTTTTACTGACTTTTGTATATGCTATACACACACAAATATAGTACAATGATATAATGTAAGACATACTTGACCAAATTTAACCCTCAGTTACACCCATGCAAACCCCACTAAAGCCAGTGAGACTTGTACTGGAACAGGCTCCACAGCAATTCTACAGGAACAGCTGCTCTAGGATTGGGAACTACATGGTCTGGGCACATACGATACTGCATACGTCAATGCAGAACAGAGAGGCTAGTGGTTAAGGCTTTGGACTCGGATTTAGGCGATATGGGTTCAATTTCTGACTTTTCCACAGACTTTGACACTTTGGTCAAGATAATCGCTCTGCCTCAGTTTCCCATCTGAGAAATGTGGATAACAATACTTCCTTGGTCTGTCTTGTATACGTAGAGTGTAAGGTCTTTGGGACAGGGACTGTGCCTTGTGTTAGGTGCTGTACAAATAAAATCATAATGAGGCCACAATCTCTGTGGGGTCTTTGGGCACTAGCATAATACAAATACTATGTGAACATTAAACGTTCTAAACATTGGATGTTAGTCTACCATAAATACACTGAGGATTAGGGTTCAGAAGTCTAACACAATACACACACTGGATCACGTTCTGCCCTCATTGATACCTGTACAGATTTGGAATTTGCCTGGGTGTAACTGAGGGTTAGAGTTTTGGCCAAGCATTTCTCTTAGTGTATCAATAAACACTGAGGCCAGAAGGGGTGTAACTCCATTGTCCCCAACGTCGTTGCACCTGCTTACATAAGCTCTGCATGTAACCGCTGCACTAGGTTAATCAGAGGTTCAAGTCTTTTCTATTATGATTAGTGTGCTAATTTAGGAGGTCTAGCTGTGGAAGTCCTCATTCAGTTCAGTCACTAGTCATGGCAGTCATCACAAAATGGGAGGCCTCTCCAACATTTGAACTGTTGTGGGCCTTAGATGCTGGGGATGAGCTACCTCTGTCCAGGTGAAGAATATAATCCTTTGTACAGTGTGTGTTACGTGTCTCTGTCTGCTCCCAGAGTTTACCCTAACATATCCCCACCTAACTTCCGTGATTTTTGGAGTTAGAGGATGATTCCCAGTGCTTGCCTAGGTTGTTAATCCTGTTGTGTCTATATGTAGAAGTCTGGTTTTGTTTGTTTTGGTGTTGGTTGCATCAAATTACTCATTTGCAGTAACAGTGGATTTTGGAGCAGACCTAGAATCTGTGGAAAGGAGTAATTAGTGATGGGGCTTGTATGTATGTGATGTGCAGTTTCTTAATATTTTTTTAGTCCTGATTAAATACTTTTCTTCCCCCTATGCCATTGTTTTGTTTTTGTTTCTCGCTTTCCTCAGAACCGTGACAGGCATCAGCAGTAGTTCAGCCAAAAGCCCAGCCTGGGAAACACATCATAGCCACAGGTCAGACAGTAAACACAGGCACATCAAACGCCAGCAGCTGGAGGAAACCAAACACTTGACTATGAAGTAAAAGAAGTATGTGTGCATAATGAGAAAGCAGAGAAATAAAAACAAATAGACACCACAATGCCACCCGGAAGGGTTATCTGTCTCCGGGATGTGTGGAGCAGTTCACGTTCTCCTGTGCATTTACACATAAAGACGAAAGGAAATGTGGACTCTCCCAACCAAACAGAAGCACCCCTTAAGGAAAAAAAAAATCTTAACTACTGATCAGCTTACTAAGGGATGTGGTAAATTCTCTGTCACTTGACTTTAATTCAAGATTGGATCCCTTTTTTAAGGTATGCCACAGTTCAGTCTCAGGTTATTGGACTTGATGAAGGAATGACATTCTGTGACCTGTGGTATGCAGGAAGCCAGACTAGGTGATCATCCTGGTCATTTCTGGCCTTATCATCTCTGTATTCCAAAATCTAGAAACTGCTTATGTGCTCCTCCTCAGCCAAACATCCTCTCTGATTCCATCCTCTCTAGCCAATCATTATTTCTGCTTCTCACTGGCTTTGTGAAGACAGGTTGTACATACGTTTATATAGTGCTTTACATCTTCAGAGTACTTTCTCACTACATTGTTATGGGGTGGGAAGCAAATATTTCCATTTTACAGCGAGACAAGCACCTTTACAGAGTACAAAAACAAGTGGGCTAGTGCAGGGGTTGTCAACTTTTTTCTTTCTTTTTAACCCCCTCCTCAACATGTTATAAAAATTCCATGGCCCACCAATGCCACCGCAACTGTTTTTCTGCATATATCCAGTAGCCGGCATTAGGGGATAGCAAGCAGCGCAATTGCCTGGGCCCCATGTCACAGGAGGCCAGTTGCTTGGGCTTCAGCTTCAGCCCCAGGCAGTGGGGCTTTGGCCTGGGCTTTCTGCCCTGGGCCCAGCAAGTCTAATGCCGGCCCTGCTCTCTGGTTTATTTGGCAGACCCCTTGAAAGCTGCTTGTGGCACCCCAGGAGGTTCTGGGCCCCTATTGAGAACTGCTGGGCTAGTGCATAGTTGTCCACAGTTGAGGGTGCATATAACACTCTCCTTGTCTGCGTGTGTAATGCTGACAGACCCTGGTAGTTGGTGGGCAGGATCCAACTGGGGACCTTTGAAGCTTAGTGCATGAGCCTCTACAGCATGAGCTAAAAGTCAACTGCCTATTAGTTAAGATTGTAGAGCAGACTCCTTTTTTTTTCTTTCTCTCTCTCTCTGTGGTCTCAGTGCCACTAGATTGGACAGAACAGCACACCCAGAAAGTGTGTGCGTTACATGTGCAGAGAAAAAGTGTTAAAATTGTGTTGATTAATGGTCTTATAGGGCAGGCTAGAGTTTTATAGTTGAGGCCTAGCTTGCTTGCCCAAGATCTCCTCTCAAGTCATTGTTATATGCTGAAGGTGTTTTAGCCTAGTTGCCACAGCTTGGTCTTCCCCCTAATCTGTAGAATAGTTGATTTTGAACTCTGACAATTTTACCGTATGCCTGCATGGATAGTGCCTTTTTGCTGTAATCATGTCAGGTCTCCCAAGTTATGCGAAGTCCTCTTGAGTCCTATTCAGAGAGGAGACCCTTCCAAGAAGCACCTAGATCAGGGGTCTCAAACATGCATGGCCCGCGGAGTTATTTCCTGAGGCTCACTATAGGCACCGACTCCACTGGCAGCCAAGCTCCCCTCCTCCTGCCCAAGTGCGCCACATCCCCACTCCTTTGCCTACCGCCTAGCGCTTCTGGCGGCGCTTAGGACTTTCCAGGAGGGAGAAGGGAGGAGTGGGGAAGTGGCACACTCAGGGGACCAGGTGGAGAAGAGGCAGGGCGGGGGTTTGGGGAAGGGATTGGAATAGTGGCAGGGAGGAGGTGTGATGAGGCGGGGCAGGGGCGAGGCCTCATGGACTAGACGAGCAGTCTGAGGTATGAAGTTCAGCATGTATGATTCTTTGCTGTGAGTAGTTGGGAAGTATGTTTGTTAAAAGTGGCAACGTACTTTGTATGAATAGTTACTTTAAAAAGTTCCTGCCATTATAGCTATGTTGATAGACTGTTAGAGTAGATCATCATTAGTGTTACTGACCCCATAAGGAATAGTTACAGGTGTTTATATTTTATTAAAACCCCTCTTTTCATTACAGTTTTAAAAAAGTTAATACATTGACTTTTAATAGCACTATATTACTCTTCCTTTTTCACTATACTTCTGTATCGTTGTATGAAAAGGTTTCAGTGATGCGGCCCTCGGGTCAATGTACTATAGTCCTCATGTGGCCTTGTGTTGATTTGAGTTTGAGATCCCTGACCTAGATGCTGAAGTAACAGGTGGCCAATGGGTAAAAATTCTATTTATTCTCCTTTGTCTTTACTGAGTCCATGTCAGATCTCGTAGTAGCTTTTGTAAAAGAATGAGTATCCTTGCCATGCTCCAGATTATATTTGGTTTACCTAAATTCTCCCTGCAGTTTCCATTGGAAAAGGTTTTATTTACTTCCTGTCCTAACCTTTTTGTGTCCTCTGTGAAACTCTGCCTAAATACAGGGACAGAGATGTCACAGCCTAGTATTCCCCCCTATATTTTCCTAATTATGAAGAACATAAGGCCAAATTGCAAGCTTCTGCCCAACAATCCCCTGACACCTTTACAGTGAAGCTAGAGAGGACAGTGAAGTGCCTAGAGCCAACACCCACAGCAAGAGGTGAAGTATCTAATAGGTTCATTGTGGAAATAGTGAGTCTGGAGTTAAATGACCTAGCGAGAGAAACCTCTTGTATGGTGCTATTATCTCACAAAAATTAAAATGCATTGGGACTCATTCATTAAAGTGGCAATTCCTCTGGGCAGGAACTGTCTCTTTTCTCTCTAAATAATTCCATGCACACCTGTTGCTTTATACAAATGTTAAATAATAATAAACTAGTGAAGAAGGGATTGCTTGGCTCTCACTTTCATTATCCTAAAACCATATGCAACCAATTTACTGTTTTTATTTTTAATTAACCTACATCACTTTCATCATCAGGATTTTTCTTCTTTTGTCTCATATGAAAGTCTCTGAGCAAGCTACTAATATTGGTTCTCTCCACTGGATGGAGAGAACAACTTATATGAAATACAATAGTATTCTGTCCATATGATTTATCGTACTTGGCACATCAAGGCAATTCCTCTTAAAAGAGGGGAAGAGAATAATTAACAGAGCTGGGGTGAAAGTAAAATTGAACTCTTACCCGTACAGGGCCGGCTCTGCCTGTCTTCCCCCCCCTCTCCCGAAGGGGTGGGGCCTTGGGTGGAAGGGGTGGGGCTGGGGGGTCAGCATCCCGCAACCAGTCCATCCGCGCTGCGTGGCCCATACTGCCTGGGGCTCCAGCAGTGATTTAAAAGGGCCCAGGGCTCTGACTGCTACCGTAGCACCAGCAGCAGCAGCCGGAGCCCCGGGCCCTTTTAAATCGCTGGGCTTGGGGCAGCTGCTCCTTTTGCACACACCCCCCCAGTGGCTAAGGGACTGGGGGGGCAAAAGGGGCAACAATGTTAAAGCTTTGCTGCAGCAGTGCTTTAAGGTCAGGTATACGTGCCAGTACCACTGGCCACTTTTTACCGGTTCTCCGTACTGGCCCATACTGCTTTACTTTCACCATTGAACAAAGCATAAAACATCTTAGAAACACATTGTTTAATTCAGAGCCAAATTCTGCTGTCTCTTACAGCAGTGTATATCTGGAATAACTGTTGAATTCAGGAAAATGCATCTTATAATGAAAGATTGAGCTCCTTTAGTTTATCTAGTTTATTAAAGAGAAGGTTGAAGAAGATACTTGAGCATGGTTTATAATTATCTACACAGGGAGAACGTATCTGACAGTAAAAGGATCTTTACTCTAGCAAGCAACAGTTGGAAGTTAATGTCAGCAAAATTCAAATGTGAAAAAAAGATGTAAATTTAAATGGGGCAATTAACCAGTGGAACAGATTACCAAGAGAGGTGGTAAACTTTCAGTCACTTGGAGACTTTATTCAACACAAAGGCCTGTTCTACACTGGGGGGAAGGAAGAGGGGGAATCGATCTAAGTTACGCAACTTCAGCTACATGAATAACGTAGCTGAAGTCGACACACTTAGATCGACTTACCGCGGCGTCTTCACTACGGTGAGTTGACTGCTGTCACTCCCCCGTCGACTTTGCCTGCGCCTCTCGCCGAGCTGGAGTACAGGAGTCGACAGAGCGCTCGGGGATCACCGATCTGGCTGGTAGTGAAGACATACCCTGAATGTCATTCTGAAAGGCATGCTCACATCAACCTTGAGCTTCATGCAAAAATCACTGAGTGAGAACTAAGGCTTGTTTTATGCAGCAGGTCAAACTAGATGATCATAGACCCTGCTAGCCTTAAATTCATAGATTACAGGTTGATTTTATGTAGTCAAAATAAAAAACTCCATTATTATTTTATTTAAACTTATGCAGATGAGGTCAGAATCTGGCTTTTGGTCTATGATTCATAAATGGTAGTTGGCGGGAAGGAAAGTAATGCTATGTTTTATGTTGTTTCATTGTAGCAAAGTCTACTGGTTCGATGCTTGGTCTGTCTTTTAAAATCCTCCGTCTATCTCCTAAAATCTTTACTGCCCAAATCTATGGGCCCGATCCTGCAGTCCATATTCATTGCTTTGTTACCTCTCACAGTCCATGGGAATGTTATGTGTGATATGGTTCTATTCTTGGTCTGGACGTGCCCAACTAAATGTGGTTCTAGAGCTTTGCGAAGTTTGCAGCTCCTTGGCTATTTTTAGGTGGGTCTGACACTAAAGGAAAATAAAATTCATTTCTCCATTTGAAATAAGTATCAAGTTGTGAGAGAGACAGTTAATTATTCCTCTTGATCTGAAAGGGCTAAAAATGAGTGAACTCTGCAATTATTATGCAATAGTGGCCAATGACTGAAGTTGCACTCATTTTACCCTCCTTCACAGTTATAGTATTTTTCAGGTGATTGTGGTGGTGTCTTGTATTAGTTGGTTAACTAGTGGATGGTTCCTGTAAAATGCTGAGCACCTTCTTAGACCAGTTTCAAGTCCCTGGGTGTGAGCCCCTCTCAAGAGATGACCAGTAGTTATGGCCCTAACTAGGCAATTGGGTTCAAGCCCCTACTCTGCAAGATACTGTGTGAGACTTTGGGCTGGTCACTTACTGTCTCTGTGCCTCAGTTTCCCCTCTATAAAATGGAGATAAGGGGACTCCCAGTGAGGTAGGGAGGATAAATGCATTAAAGATTGAGAGGTGCCCAGGTACAGTAGTGAGGACCACAGAAGTATCTCTGATACGGAGAAGCATTTAGCATCTCTCAAGATCTTCCCCTAAAAGAGACACAACATTTGCCTTTGCTAGGTTAACTGTTCCATCCTCCTTTTCATGAAAACAAGGACATTTTGTAAACTCTGGGAGAGAAAAAGTATAGAGTCTTTTACTCCTGCTCAGATGATTAGTGCAGTCCCACAAAATGAATTTTACTAATTTGTTCCATAAACCATGGAAGGTAATTGTCATGGAAATTTTAGGGGTAAAGCAAATTGCTCTATGAAAATGAAATGATTATGATTCCCCGTGGCAGATTAAGTAGCTTAGTATGAAACATTAATTAATATTTATGGAGATTGGTAGTGATAGAATAGGTTGTGAGAGCTAGTCCTTGTAGCTTTATATCCATTACAGATACAATTTGTTAGCTGTGTAAATATACAATAGCAGTGCATACAGGACATGTTAACACAGTTCAAGAGATGAAAAATACCAGGCAGTTTTTATGCTTGTACAGTTTATTCAATCAACAATTACATCTATTTTGTTAGTGCAGTGAAGCAAGCAAAATGGGACTTACCCTGTTCCTTTGGAAGTCAGTAGTAAAATTCCCATTGACCTTAATGAAAGCAAGATCTGGCCCGTTACTTATATTGTCAAATAATCTTTTTTAGAGGTACCAATATGGGAAGAGTTATAATATTTATATTGTGATGCTCGGTTGAATTTCTATTATGAAGTTCACCTTCTCAAAATACAGTTTTTAACAATGTTAGGTACATTCCATCATAATAAAGATGACACTTCAGTAATGGTTAAGTGGATTCTGCTTTGGATAGCAGCAAAAACTAAAACCAAAACAAACCCAATACCCACTCCCACACCAACCCAAACAAAGAGGCATTTAGAGTACAATCCCTTTATTGGATGTATTTCATTTCTATTTCAAATGATTAGTATGTCTGTTGATCTGCAAAATCTACAAGAGCTGAGTGACACAACTCCAGGCTCTGTTTTGATTCTGAAGATTTTTGTCAATTCAGTTGTATTTTGGTCTATCTTGTTTCCTCCCTCCCCCCATATGTTCTTGCTTTAGCTCTTAATTATTCTTAGCCCAGGCAACTAGTTTCTGGTTAGTCTTGCTTCTAGTTTATCATTATCTACTCCTAAATATGCAGACCAAGATTTTCAAAAATAGGTGCCTACATTTGGCTTCCAAATCCACATGTATATTTAGGTGTCTAACTTTAGGCACAGGGGGCTGGACTTGATGACTTCCTTCTGGAGGTTCCGTCCAGCCCTATATTTCCATGCAGAGCCGGCTCTAGGCACCAGCTCAGCAAGCAGGTGTTTGGGGGGGGCCAAGGGGAAGGGGTTGCACATCGGGCTGTTTGGCGGCGGGTCCCTCAGTCCCTCTTGGAGGGAACGACCTGCCGCTGAAGAAGAAAGC
Organism: Gopherus flavomarginatus; assembly: GCF_025201925.1. Lineage (NCBI taxonomy): Eukaryota > Metazoa > Chordata > Testudines > Testudinidae > Gopherus > Gopherus flavomarginatus. The sequence goes on along the minus strand of NC_066617.1, from coordinate 105,866,183 downwards.
GGCGCGGTAGAGCTACCCCCGAAATGTCACTGATCGCGGCCTTTTTTTTTTCTTTTCACCGCTTGGAGCAGCAAAAACCCTGGATCCAGCCCTGTTTCTATGATTCAGACACCTATCTGAAAGCTGCCTGATTTTTCAGAAGTGCTGATCACTCAGGAGCAGCCATGGAAGCCATGGCAGTGACTTGTACTTAGACTTAAAGTAGATGGGAGCTGCTGGGTTGCTCAGCTCTTTTGAAAATCAGGCCGTTTTTATTTAGATGTCTAAATATATATTTAGGAGCCTAACTGTAGGTACCTCTTTTTGAAAATCTTAGCCACAGATTATACCTTAAAAAGGGTTGGATGTTCAGAAACCTATTAGTTACTTAGGAGCAAAAGTCCCATTGAAAGACAAGTGGAATTGCATGCCTAAGTCAGTTAGGCATTTTTTAATATCTCAGCCCAAACAGTTAACTATTGAAAATGAGTGTGGTGCATTAGAGTGGCTCCTCTGGGTACAATAGATCACACAGTGTGCTTTATAAGAGAATCCCTTGCCCAGGACCCTAAGCATACTAACCCTGGTGTACTGGCCAAAGCCTAATGAAGGTAATTTAGATTAAATTCAGCCTACAAACATTTTCTTGGCAGTTTCAGTTGAAAAAAATATTCCTGTCATAAATGATTGTGCAGATAGCTATCTGATTTCACTCCTGAAATATACAAACAGGTTGGATTTATAGCTGATGTAGCTGGGTCATTGAAGAAGTCCCAAAATATGTGGACCATGTTTCCAGGCCCTTACATCCAACCTGGCAGTTCCCCCTCCTGTTGCGGATGGCTTGTAGGTTGGGTTTTTATGGCAGCAAAGATTGAGGTGGAAAGCTTCCCACCCCCTTGGTTCCTTTGTAGATGTGAATTGTCGAGTTGCAAGGTATACAGAATTTGGCTTTCAGTGCTCAAAGAAACCAGCTGTTGCAAGGTGAGAGCAACAGTAGAACAAGTCAGAATCCTTGGCGGTGACTGATGTTTCCTGTTGCACATCACATATTAAAGTAAATACTGCTCAGTGGCCAGAAGCCTTGCCGTACATATTAGTCCAGATATAAACGGAATTATCATAAAAAGTGTGAACTTTTTGGCACTTAGCATGGTCTTTATGTATTGTTTTACAAAATGGTGTGTATATGTTTGTGTGTGTGTAGCTTGTTAAAAACTGAGGTAATAAGCTGCACAGAGGAAGCCACTGGCAGCATACAAGACCTTTTATTGGGGCCACCATAACAGGAACTATGCTATGTATTCCTGAGCGCCATCTGCTGGCACTTTGTACATCTGTAAATAGTTAATAGCGCGCTCTCTTGTAACATGGATTAAAAACTAGAAGTAGTTCTTTTCCCATCAGTGTTATCCATCTATACCTCTCAACCTGCAAAGGCCTAAATGTGGGACACAATGTGCGACAGAGACTCAGGGGTTAAACCCACAATTTAGCTTAATGGGATGTGAGGGAGAACAATGATGACACATGCAGAAAACTGAATTCATTCCTGTAGTGTAAATAATTCTATTACATCAGTTTCATGATTCTTTATTTTTCACATAAATAATTTTCAACCATAAAAGGGGGACGGGGCACGGATACCAAATGTGTGTGGATTTAACATAGCGCTAACATCTCATTCAAATTACAAACGACTCTAAAAGGACTGTTTAGATGATGGTTCTCAATATGTGGCAGCCAAGACTTTTCTCTAAGATTCCATTAATTTTACATGTACAAAACCGAAGCTTTCACATTGCTTTCCCCTTAACATACTAATAGATGCAAATACAGATGCATCTTATCAGTGCATTAAGTTGCTTAGCACTGAGGTCTGCATTTTCTCTTCCTCTGAAAATTGTTGTTTTGAAACTATTTCATAAGTATTTAGGTGGTTTTAACTGACTATTGAAGTGTTTCACAAATTGTTCCTGTTTTTAAAGGACTTATGGAGAACTACAATCTCCAGCAGCTATTTAGTAGCCTAACTCCATGTACAGTATTTGGCTCTTTGAATAGGAGAGCAACTGTGAGAATAATAAGAGAAAATGAATCTGGAGACTATAAGGGCAGAAAGATGGGTGCAGTATCACCCATTGCCTTCAGCAAGCAGGCATCTGTAGAAGCTCATCATTACAGTTGTTCTCACACAGATCCTCTGATAAGGTATTGAAAGATGGGAAGAAGCCATTTATAGGGCGAAGAGAGTGGAATCTAAGGAAGCTGATGTGAAGAAATTAAAAATAATGAAAGGGCGGAAAACCCTCTGTAAATCTCTTATTCTGTGTCACGCACGGCTAAGAGCGTGGGAGATGCCAGTCTAGGGCTGATGGAACAAAGATCCCACTTCCAGGAATTCCCATCACAAGTTCTGCCTGCATGCAGAATGGAAACAGTGGTTCAGTGCCCTCCTGATTTCACTTAATCAGTTCATTTTTTGCCTTGAAATAGCAGTGAGGAAAAAAAAAGTTTTTTATTCGGTTTAGCCTCTCCTCCCCCATTATAGTATCTTCCAGGTTCCTTGAAACTGTCGATTTCCTTTCTGCGCACCTTGAAGTGCTTTTTCCCAATCTATCCTTTCAGCCTGGTTCATGAGATCTAGAAATAGTACAGTGCTTGGAGCTGTCAAGGTCTTATTCCCACTTTGAACTTTAGCGTCCAGAAAGTGGGGACCTGCATGTAGCCCTCTAACCTTAATTCCTAGCTTAGATCTGATAACGCTGCCACCAACCAAAATATAGTGTTTGGTACACTTTCTGTCCCCCAAAAACCTTCCCTGGGGAACCCAAGACCTAAATCCCTTGGGTCTTAAAACAAAGAAGAATAAACCATTCCCCCTCCCAGATTTTCCCTTCCCTGGGTTACCCTGAGAGATCACTGTGATTCAAACTCCTTGAATCTTAAAACAGAGAGGAATCAACCTTTCCCTCCCCCGCCCCTTTTTCCCCCACCAATCCCTGGTGAGTGCAGACCCAATTCCCCTGGGTCTTGCACAAGGAAAAAAAATCAATCAGATTCTTAAAAAAGTTTTTACTTTTTCTTTTATTAAAAGCTATCTCTGTAAAACCAGGATGGACAATGTTTACAGGGCTTCAGCTTATATAGACTAGAGGGACTCCTTCCCCCCTAGCCTAAGTACAAGTTACAGAAAACAGAGGTAAAATATCCTTCCAGCAAAATACACATTTGCAAATAAAGAAAACAACCATAAAGACTAATCCGCCTTCTTTCTAGTACTTACTATTTTTGAACATGAGAGACTGTTTCAGAAAGATTGGAGAAACCTGGTTGCACGTCTAGCCTCTCTTAGCCCCAAGAGAGAACAAAGAACAACCCAAAAAGCACAAACAAAGACTTCCCTCCACCAAGACTTGAAAGTATCTTGTCCCCCGATTGGTCCTTTGGTCCAGTGTCAGCCAGGTTCACTGAGCTTGTTAACCCTTTACAGGTAAAAGAGACATTAACCCTTAACTATCTGTTTATGACAGGAGCACAGTTTTCTATCTCTGGATAGAAGATATTAAACATTTTTTCTGTGCTAAGAATGAGTCTGTTTATCTTTTGCTTGGATTATTCAAACAAGCACAGGTTAAAGCTAGATGTAAGCCAGGTAGATAAATGTATGTCCCCAAAGCCACTCTCTGGAAAGGGTAGTAAAAGAGGCAGGGTTAGAAGAAACTCAAGGTGCGTAAGTGGGACAAGGGGAAAAAATATATTCCCTGCTCCTTGGGAGCATGGGCGCAACCCATTTCACCATGTAGGGCTGGCTCCAGGGGTTTTGCCACCCCAAGCAGCTCCGCACCCCATCCCACCCCAAAAAAGCTGCGATTGCGATCTGCAGCAATTCAGCAGGAGGTCTTTCGCCCCGACCGGGAGTGAGAGACCCACCGCCGAATAGCTGGACCTGCCGCCCCAAGCACCTGCTTGCTAAGCTGGGGCCTGGAGCTGGCCCCGTCATCATGTATTTGGGGGAAGAAGAATTTCTGAATTGGAGGGTGGCCAGCATAGAACATGTAGATTTCCCTTTCTTTTCCACTCTGAAACCTTTCTTGTTGGTGAGTCTTGACAAACAAACAACTTCAAGCTCCTGGTTCAGCAAAGGACTTAAGAATGTAGCTAATTTTAAGGACATGAATAATCAGGATGAACTGTATGCTTAATTAAGTTGAGTTAAGTCCTCATTAAAGAAGCTGAAGAGACCATTCATCTCCATAGAAAAGAGCAACACATTTCAGAAGAACTAGTTATAGAGTGACCAGACAGCAACTGTGAAAAATTGGGATGGAGGTGGGGGGGTAATAGGAGCCTATATAAGAAAAAGACCCAAAAATCGGGACTGTACCTATAAAATCGGGACAACTGGTCACCCTAACTAGTAAGTATATTTTCCAAGTACTTCTGCCAATGTTACAGGAGGACTTGATGTTAACATAGGACGATTTCTACAGTCTGTATTCGTGATGAGTAGTGCTTACTCATACAAGTAGTTCCCCTGAAGTCAATGGAACTACTTGTATGAGAAAGTGTAGCCTGATTCCACATCCTTTCCTTGTGCTGAGTTAAATGATTTTAAGTTGTTCAGGGCAGGGATATTGTCTGTTTTATACAGTGCCGTGTATATTTATGGCACTGAAGTAATGAGCTGGGCACTTCAAACTATGGAAATAGAGAGATCTTTCATTTCCTTTCAGAATAATGCTCCCTCAAATCTATGAAATCAACATTAATTATTCCTGACTTATTAAGTTCAGGTCCTGTACATCACGTATTTGTCTCAATCTTCCAAATCTGCTTCCTTATATAGGAGCACTTGCAGCTCTGCTCAAGACCTGTGAGGGTTCTGCTGATAAAGAGGGTGTTTAGGAAATGCAAGAAAAAGAAAAGTAACCAGAAGATTGTGGCTCTTCGCTTCAGAATCACCATGTTTCTACACAGGGAAAAGAACCGGAGCATTCTGAAAAACTAGTCCACAGAGCCACGAAAGACTTGTTCCAATGGAAATACATGAGACCATGATTAAAGCTCTTGGTTTTCAGTCAGACGGGAGGAGGAAAAAGAAACAAAGCAAGTTTTCATTTTAAAAATAAAAACCCAGTATGTTGCAGTGGGTTCCGTTGCATTCCTCTGTATCGTTAATGCCAAGTGAGAACCACCAGATATGGGTTTATGTCTGAACAGGTAATGTGCAAAGTTTTAAAAATAAAAAGGGACCAGTCAAACTGATGTCCTCCAATTCATTTTAATAAATTGGCCTATTCCTCTTAGCAATGGTGTTCCTATTATGCTTGTATGTACAGTGTCAGAACTGGGAGGCCCGATGAAATAAAGACAATTTCGCACATTTCTCCAGGATAAAGTCTTCAGAACTTCACTGCACAGGATTTCCAAGATCAACTCTGTTTTGCAGATCCCATAAGAATTTATCTTGACTGCTTTTTTTTGCCCTCACCCAAAAATGTAAAAAGGCAAAATGTGGTATTTGGTTAAATGAACTGAGGGCAATGATGATGATTCATTTAAACAGAGCTAAATATTATAGGCCATCTCAATTTTCTTTCACCCTAAATATAAGTGTTATAAAGCTGAGAGAGCTGCTTGAGCCAGATGGCTAGAGTTGAATCATAGAAGCATGTGCAAAGCTTTGAGGAAAGTCTCCTTGAGAAATTAAATCCCATTCCACTTGTTCTTTCCTCTTCCTGAGCAGAAAGAACTTGTCATCTGATCACCTTTGCAATCTGGCAGTTTGGCTCACTATGCACGTTTTCCCTGAATACAATGGGATAAATTGTGGATTTATCACTAGCTCTGAGTAAGGGGCAATGTGTATTTGTGCTATGCATGGAGCAGACCTGGACCAAATTGTAACTCAGTTGAAATTTGGTCCCTGGCTCCTCTCTCACTCCAGGGGGAAATAATCAGTGCCTTCCCTTTTCATGGTGCAGATTACTGTAATGGAGAGAGCCTAGAGCACTAGGCCTGGTGCAAGATCTGAGGCCTGAAACAGAGGCTGTGAACCAAAGTCAGGCCATGTATTCAAGTAGTTTTTTACAAGTTCACTGTCCAGTAGGTGAACTTGGCAAAGTTGTAGCTAGTGTACTAGGTACTAGATATTTATGTAAAAATATTCCAGCTAGTACAAGATGGTTTGACAACATAATGATAAAGTTGTTTTGTGCAAGAGATCAAGAACAAGAGGAAGTAATAAACAGATGTCATAAAATACATAAGCTGACTCCTCACTTAGTCATCCCTGTCAGCTCCCTGTTCCCCTAAGTTCCCTGTGCAGGAGCTGCCCAGCAGGCTATCAATTGCCAGCAGTTCAGCTGTCCCTCCCTCGTCTGCCTTGGAGCTGCTCCCGGGAGCCTCCTGCTTGCTGTGCAGTGGAGGAAGGACAGGGGGGCTAATATCAGGGTGCCCCCCATCCCCGCTACTCCTGCTACCTGCTTACCCCATCTCCACAGAGAAGTGGGGGACATGACAGGGCTCAGGATGGAGGAAGCTTGCTAGCAGCAGCTGCTGTCTCAACTTGCTTAAAAAGGCAATGTACTTAGAGTGCAGTCTGTGTACTTGTCATAAACAGATAGCTAAGGGTTAATGTCTCTTTCACCTGAAGCACCTGACCAGAGGACCAATCAGGAAACCGGATTTTTTCAACTTTGGGTGGAGGGAAGTGTGTGTCTGAGTCTTTTGTCTGCCTGCCTGCTTTCTCTGAGCTTTGGAGAAGTAGTTCTACTTTCTAGTCTTCTGTTTCTAAGTGTAAGGACAAAGAGATCAGATAGTAAGTTCTATGGTTTCTTTTCTTTGGTATTTGCATGAATATAAGTGCTGGAGTGCTTTGATTTGTATTCTTTTTGAATAAGGCTGTTTATTCAATATTCTTTTAAGCAATTGACCCTGTGTTGTATCATCTAAATACAGAGAGAATATTTGTATGTATTTTTCCTTTTTTTTTTATATAAAGCTTTCTTTTAAGACCTGTTGGAGTTTTTTCTTTACTTCAGGGAAATTGAGTCTGTACTCACCAGGGAATTGGTGGGAGGAAGAAATCAAGGGGAGATCTGTGTGTTGGATTGCTAGCCTGATTTTGCATTCCCTCTGGGGGAATAGGAAAGTACTTTTTGTTTCCAGGATTGGGAACAGAGAGGGGGAGTCTCTCTGTGTAGTTTCACAGAACTTGTGTCTGTGTATCTCTTCAGGAGCACCTGGAGGGGGGAAGGGAAAAAGGATTATTTCCCTTTGTTGTGAGACTCAAGGGATTTGGGTCTTGGGGTCCCAGGGAAGGTTTTCCAGGGGGACCAGAGTGCCCCAAAACACTCTAATTTTTTGGGTGGTGGCAGCAGGTACCAGGTCCAAGCTGGTAACTAAGCTTGGAGGTTTTCATGCTAACCCCCATATTTTGGACGCTAAGGTCCAAATCTGGGACTAAGGTTATGATAGTACTTAAAGGGGCAAGGCGCATCACACACACACACACACACACACTGTGTTTGTCTCTGTTTCAGTCTGCCATGCTGTCTCCCCTCCCTCCATTTGTGCTGCCTTGTAGAGTGTGAGGCTACATTAACGACAATGTGTTAACCCTTGAGGGCTCAAACGAATGCTTGTTCATCATTTAGCAGTAAGGCATTCCCCAGGAAATCTTCCACCCTCTGATTTCACCACCTCAACCAAGCTTCACAATCGTCATTGCTTGTACAGTATTAAATTGTTTTGTTTATATTTATGTATATATAATATATATAGTCTTTTGTCTGGTGAAATTTTTTTTCCCTGGAACCTAACCCTCTCTATTTACATTAATATTTATGGGGAAATTGATTCACCTAACATCATTTTGCTTAAAGTTGCATTTTTCAGGAACATAACTACAACATTAAAGGAGGAGTTACCATAATTTATTTGTTTTTAGTCTATAAATGTAGGAGTCCTTTGCCTTTTATTCTTTGCCTGGTCTTGGGACAGCAGAAACTTCCGCTGCTGACTGAGCTGTTCCATGCTACTAGGCACTCTTGTGTCAGTGTACCTATAACCGCAGAGCCAGGACACTAATACTGTAGCTAGGGGGCAATTAACCTGACTGAGTGCCTTTGCCACTGAATGGTGCCTGTGGTCTAGTGTTACGAGGAACGTCGAAGTCTGCTGAATGAGCAGGTTGCATTATCTGCTACTAATAACATTGAAACTCCAAGGACAGAAGCACTGAGCAGCCTGAACAGCGCCACCAAGGCAAGGACATTCCAGCTGAAGCGGCTCTCTGTGCAGAGCTGGGGACAGCACCCGGAAAGAAAACACTCCATGCAAACCAACTGACAACATTTACTTCCCCTACATGTTTGCTCATCTGTGCAGGTTAGCGCATTTGGGGGTTGTCAAGGCTCCACCCACCTGTTTGTCCCCTAGGTTACTCATCCCCCTGCCCCTAGCTAGGCCCTCTCGGGTCCAGAAAGGCCTGGGCAACTTCCAGCTTTTGAGGCCCCTAGCCATAATAAAAATAAAAAATGACACATGAAAACAAAATAAGGCAGCAAAAAAGGAGTGAGACATAATTTTGAATTTTTTTTTTATTTAACAAATGCTTTTCTGGTCTGATAGGGATGTGCATAAAAACAAGTTGCAAAACTTATCAAATGCTTAAAAATTAACAAGTGTCTACATTTGAGGTCCCCTTTGAGCTTGAGGCCCAGGCCAAATGGCCCTCTGATTGGCCCTTCCTCTAGCTGTGCAGAAGGGAGTGCTAGCCCCATGGGCTGCCCTTCTCTCACACTCTCTCTTATACTTTACACTTACACTTGCTGTGACCTGTGATGGGGATAGTCCGTGCAAGGGTGTAACAGGCCAGTCAATGCTCCCATACTCCTATTTGGGCACCTAGGGCAAGCCAACAACTATGATGTTCTGTCTTGATTGAACAGATAGGTCACATGATATGTTTGTGTCCTGACCTAAGTAACAGAATCTGGTGCAAATACTTGTGATTATGAATTCAAAATTTGCAATTCTGCAGCATTCTCCTCAGAATGTGCTGTCATCTCCTTCAGGAGAACATTTTTGGAAAATGAACGCAGACAAAGCACGTTTGTCATGGATTATTTTTTTTTCAGTGTTCACCCAGCTTTATTAGCCGTATCTTTTCATAAACTGCATACTACCATTTTAGGTACTACATGGTCTCATAGTAGAGTTTGTTATTGGTACCTGGGGGCAGTTGGATAGATCTCCACTTAGAAAAAATATTTGGAGTGTATGAACGTGTGTGTATAATAGATATTATCCCTTTGTCCCTAATGTCTACTTAGATTAGATGCTTCATTTCAAAGATTGTCTGCTACTCTGTTTGAACAGTCCCTACTGCAGTGGGGTTTCTCCTTTGGTTGGCCATTAGTCATTTACTACCATAATAAAATATTATATGTATATTTAGGTATAGGCTTCTATAATACACGTCTGCACACATACATTCTATATATAGTATAATGCAACCAAATGGCCAATATTTGGTAATATGTATGCTTCATACAACACTTTTAGTTACCAAAGTATAGATTCTTGTCATGTAACCAGTAGAGAACATTAGAATGGCCATACTGGGTCAGACCAAAGGTCCATCTACTGCAGAATCCTGTCCTCTGACAGTGACCAATGCCAAGTGCCCCAGCAGGAATGAACAGAAGAGGTAATCATCAAGTGATCCATCTCTGGCACCCATTCCCAGCTTCTGGCAAACAGTACATGATGCTGTTTGTATTTGGGCTGATGTACTCATTTGGTATCTGATGGAACTAGTCAGGTATTTGTTCTTCTATTTAGTTATCAGTCTGCTATAAACTAAGAAGTCATTTAAGATGGAGAGGGAAAATTTACAACCATTGATTAACTCTAAGAGGTCTAATCCTCCTCAGTACATATGAGTGGAAGGAAAAAAAATCACTGTTTGCTTTCTTTTAATGAAAAAAAATTTGGGTCCTTCTGAAAACGGGGATTTCTGCCAGAGGGCATGTACAATATGCTACTTCCTTTCTTTGTCGTCCAATGGCTGCTAATGATTCATGGGTACTCCAAACTGTTTGACGCACCTAACTCCTAATGGTGATATTTATTAGTACAAGGAAAACAAAGAGAATGTATCTTGATAACCTTTAATGTAGGTCTTAACCCATTAGTAAACCACACCCAATCATCAGTGCCTTTAATTCTGTCAGACATGCGTGATCACTCTGGCTGCACCTTGTTTATACCTCTTCATTCCTTATTCACTTTATCCTTTCACACTGTAAACGGGAAGGTCAATCGTCTGTTCAGAACTCCAAAACTAGACATACAAAATGCCTAGACACAGCAGATGCACTGTCCCAGCATGGGAAAAGTTTGCTTTGTGGTCTCAGGGCTGTTTATTTTGTGCAATAGGAATACACTTCCTAAAAATAGTGGGCAGTGGAGCTAGATTGGGCTAAATCCTAAACTCATATAGGTCATTTATTTAATCTGAAAGTCATTTTTGTACCTGAATGGAGAGCAGCCAGACAAGCGAGGAGGAGACATAGAAAAGAGATTGAAATGAAGGGGCTGAGGAATCTGAGGAGGGGAAAAAAGACAGAAGAAGCAGAAATAGAGTAATGATTGTGTCAGTTCTGAAGAGATAGAGGCTGAGTGTTTGAAAACGGAAGGGGAAACAACAGGGATTATTCTTTACAAGGAAAAACCCTCAGAGAGACAGGCCGACAATGTGTTTTTGTTTTAGAGAGACTACACTGGAGAAGTGCTTGACATGCTTTAAGTCTGTCTATGGCTAGTGGGCCTTTATGGTTAACAAAGTGGATATATAAACACTGCTAGTTTTTTATAAGAGAAAGGAAAACAAAATATTCACTCTAGTCAAGCTGGCAAAGTTGGGAGTGAAAGCCCCTTGGAGATATGCTGCAAGTGGAAAGTTGATTCTTCAAACCACTTTCTTATCTTCAAGAGTTGAACGTATTTTTTCCATGAATAAAACATTGTGATATGGTTTAAAATGAATGTTTGTTTATTTGTATGTGTCCCCTACAGCTAAGTAAGAGTGCAGGCTTGTGATGCACTCAGAAGCCTGAGAGATGTGTACAGTCTTGCTCAGTCAAGATCACTTCTAAAAGCCCTTCTCTGACCTGGAAGATTAATTTGAAAAAGTTAATAAAACAGTAGCTAAAGTTGACCCAGTGGCCATAATTTAGTTGGATATTCAAAAAGCTTTATATAAGCGAAGTTCCCTCAGCAGAGACTATTGCAGAAAATACATAATCACAGGTAAAGAGGCAAAGTCTCTTGTCATAGATTAGGAACTGGCTAAGCAATAAGGGGTTTAAAGTCATAATGAGCAAAAAAACCTAGGAATGTTAATGGTTGGTTACCGTAGGGGTCTATATCGGGCCAGTGGTCAGTAAACGTCTGATACAGCTTCCTTTGGAGTCAATGGGAATATTTCCATTTATTCTCATGGGAATTGGGTCATGCCCTGATACAGTAAAGATTTGAAATAGGAAGCAGACAGCAAGATGGCCAAGTTTGCTTATGGCAACAAGTTGGGTTGGCTAGTTAACACTTTAGAGGATTGTGAGAAATTCTGAAGTGGTATAAATGTTTCCCAAAGGATCAGGCATCATGATAGTAGATTAAATTGAACAGGGATAAAGTAATGATTGCAGGCAAGAAATAATTTAAATTTCTCATGGATACAATTAGGCTCTGAACTTCCAGTGATATCTAGGGGGAAGTGAAAGATTTGGAAGTCGTGAATAGCTCACTAAAGATGTCTGGTTAATGTGAAGCAGCAGCTAACAAAGCAAGATGCTTGGGTGCCCCCCTCTATTTGTATTTATTTATTTTTAAAGAGGGTAGAATTTGATCCAGAAAATATTATGACATTATATCAAGCCCTGTGTCCAGTTGTCACTGCATTGTAAGAAATTTGCAGCAGAAACAGAAAAGGTCCAGGGACAGAGGAAGTGAGAGTCAGCAAAGAGGTTTAAAGGCATGATAGGACATACATATGAAAGAGAGAGCACAGGCAATTTTTAAAAAAAATCCTGGAAATAGAAGAATAGAAAGAACTTGATTAAAGATCATGATATGACCCATCATACTGAAGGCTGGTCACGCTTCCTCCTGTCAAAGAGAAATCTTATGTGAAGTATCTCTAAAGAATCAGAGGGGTAGCCGTGTTAGTCTGGATCTGTGAAAAGCAGCAAAGAGTCCTGTGGCAACTTGTACACTAACAGACGTATTGGAGCATAAGCTTTCGTGGGTGAATACCCACTTTGTCAGATGCATGTGAAGGGTAATCTCTAGCCACTCACTGTCCTGGGAGGTTGTGTAGTCATACTGTGGCTAGATTATTAAAAGGGTTGTTATGATCACTAGTGACAACTGTAGCTGTGCAAGCTCAGATAGTAAGGTCAGTCAGTTCATGTGCTTTGAAAGACCATGGTGGGAGTTAGAAAAGAATTTAGAAATGTTCAGCATCTCCCATTTGGCAAGATGCATAGTTGGATATCTTTACCTTCTTCAGAAGCATCAGGTGTTTAGCCACAGATACCCAATTGGGCGGACTAATATTGTGCTTTTCTGTGTCAAATTCTGTATCCATAGCCACAATTTTGCAGGTCATTTGTATGCTTGTGTAGCTCTCCTGTCTCTATTATGGGTTGCCATAATTATCAGTGATTGAGATTACATTCTCAATCTGAACCTTACTGAGTTTCCTTTCCTTCTCCAAAAGCCTTCTTTCAAAGTTTCAGAGGCCTTTTGGATCACAGAAGTCTTCCTCTTTATCTCTGCTTTACAGCCTCTGTCCTGATGTATGGTATCAGGCTCCCCAGACCCCTTTGCCTTTGTACTATTGTACTGTAGCTCTGTGTGTGTCTGCTGCCTGTCTCCTTTTCATCAGTGAATTCAGTCTCTGCTTCCTCTGGTGTGATGTCTCAACATGTCATTTCATTCCATCATAATGACAGCAGACTTTTTTCCATGTTTCTTATTTCTTCTGTCTCTGTTCAAAGGTTGTGATTCAGAGACACTGAAAGTACTTTCCCTTCCTCTGATCTCTGTATGTTCACTGAATTTGTCCTTGCCTAACTTTTTTTTTTTTTTTTAAATACACCTCAATGGACATCTCTTCTCTTTGCTACTGTAAGCCGCCTTCACCAATTTGAAGACATACTTGCTCACATTTACAGTCCAGTCCATTCCTTGTGTGCTAGCTAACTCCATCTTATTCTCCTTGATCATCTCCTCCTCTTTTTCTGTGCCTTCATTCTTTTGCTTCATCTTTCTCACAGGTTTTCTAGTGACTTAAAATAGCTAGGGGGAGAGAGAGATGCCTCTCGTCACTTCTTCTTCCTGGACTCTCCTCATAAACTCTTTCACAGTAGTTGCAGTTAAGTCAAAATGTGTAACAAGGATATCTCAGATGCTATGGAGTAGTACGTTTCTGGTAAAAGCTGACTTTTTAATAGATACCACTACAGAGCTTGCCTCATTAATTAATTAATGCTATAGATCCTTCATGGTCTAGTTCCTTGTATGACTCATATGTCTACTCTGACAATCTCTGTGGAAAAGCTTAATCCAGTTCCAGTCATGTACATGCTGAAGAATATATCCTACATATTTCTATTTCCCAACTGTTATGAACATGATGGCAGATTTTGACAAGGGAAATCAAATTTAAAAATCATGTATTTTAACACACTAGTTTTCCTACCTAGATTACCTGTAACATCTGATTATTAAAGTTGTAAGAAACTTAAAAATCCTATTTATTTTTTGCTGCTCATGCTATGGTTTAGTCTATACATTTCTTTCAGTTTGTGCTATGAAAGTCAACAAAGTCAGTTTGTTTCTGTTCAGGCCCTGATTTTAAAAAAGAGCAAACACTTAAGGACATGCTTATCTTGAAGCATATGGTTCAGTGCTGTCCTGAATGAAGGCCTTAATCATCTTCCTTTTCAAATTGGTAGTGCTTCCATGTTTGGCTTGCAGGCTAAAGGAGAATGTGTTTGTCTTGGAATTGAAGTGGATCATTTTTGTTGATCCTGGGTTTTATAGAAGCTTGTTTACAGAGAATCTAAATTTTGGACCAAATCTGAGTTGAGTGTCCCATTAGCCTATCCAACTACATTATTGATATACAGCCTGCCTCCAGCACCTTAGTTGACTTACTCAGCTGGGTTCTGGCGATATCTGTGAGATCTGTCCAACACACATGGAAGTGAATGGAATGGCTCCCATTGACTTCAATGAGCACTGGATCAAGACTCCCTCCTGGGAAAAAATCCTGACCCCCAGGTCTTTTGGATAGAAGTGGAACCACTCCACAGCTGTACCTCTAGCCTGGGGGCTGGTGTAGGCTCCGTGATCTTGGAATCCCATCTGAGGGGGAAGGGCAGGTACAGGGAAACCTACCCTTCTTCCCCATCCCCAAAGAACTATTGTGTATGGCAGTGCCAGGATCCCCCAGGAGGTGGGCTTCACACGACGCAGGCGATGTTCACCCTCGAGAGGTTTCCTAACATCCTATACCTCTCTGCTCAGGAAAACCCCGGCAGCTCCACTGTACTGTGAGCTCTCTGCAAGGAGGGGCAGAATTTTATTCCAACATAAATACGTTTTTGAAGGATACTTCTACCCTCAGTTGTTCACGTGTGTTTTCATTGATTAGATTTCAACTGTTACACTGTATCCTGATAAAAAGCATGATTTCCATAAGCTATGTGCTGCTGTAATACCTAGGAAAGCCCACGTTAAGAACAAGTTTACAATTGTAACTGCAAATAGCTTTGCCTTTGTCAGTTTCTTACAACCTTAGTGTTATTCTGGAGGCATTTTTTGCAGTGTTTAATTCACTGTGGGTATCCTATATGGAAATTAATTCCAAAGTGGGTGAGATAATATCTTTTATTGAACCAACTTTAGTTGGTGAGAGAGACAAGCTTGTCTTTCTCAACAGAAGTTGGTCCGTTACAAGCTATTACGTTAGCTCGGTGGTTTGAGCATTCGTCTGCTAAACCCAGGGTTGTGAGTTCAATCCTTGAGGGGGCCAATTAGGGATCTGGGGCAAAAGCAGTCCTTGGTCCTGCTAGTGAAGGCAGGGAGCTAGACTCGATGACCTTTCAGGGTCCCTTCCAGTTCTATGTTCTATCCTGGGACCAACATGGCTACAACTTACACTGCATACTGGAAGCTTTAGTAATCAGTGGGACTTCCAAGAGAAGCTGTGCAACCCTCCTCTGTATTGTGTGTGTTCTGTCATTGTGGTTTCAGCAGCCTTCCAAATTAAAAAAAAAAAATCCTGGTTTACATAATATTTTCTAAAGGCAATTGTCACGTATTCTACCTATCGTCCGTTTGTCTCATAATGATGGCATCAGTGTGCTTGTTTTTCATGTTAGCGTAAGTCAAGTTGTTTAGAGAGTATGAAATGAATGGATTATTTAAGTAAAGATGTCATAAACTAGACAGGTGGGCTTGGTAATGGGGCAGACAGGCCAAGGTTTTCAAAATGTGGCTGCCTAAGATTGGCCTCTAAGGTCCTAGTTTTCAAAAATGTTCAGAAGCCCCAAGAGGACCAGACTTTCCCAAGAGAGCTCAGCTCCCACGTAGGCACCTAGATGAAGTAGCTGGGTTTTCAAAAGTGCCAACACCCAGCAACTCCTGCTGAGAATAAAAGGAGCTGGTGGATGCTGAGCACTTTGGGAGTCTGACCCATTCATTTAGGAACCTAGCTATAGGCACTGGGTTTTGAAAATCTTTGCCAGTCTCTTACTGCCAGGATACCAGTTTAAACTCCATGTAGTGGCTGAAAATCATTTCCATTTTATGGCTTTTAGGCAGTCCCAAGGAATGGGTTGGTGGCCTCAGTCTAATTCCTGATTGACAGCTATCCTTATTACCACACCAGTTGCCACACTTGGCAACCTGAAGAGAGGGTCCAAGATTTAAATAGGCATAGAGACTGAACTACCTCTTCCTCCTCCTCTCTACGCTGGCGTCTTAATGATAGGGCTGAAATGTTTTTCCACAAGGTAGTAGGTAGAAAGCTTATGCTACTGTTGGCAATGATATTCCTTTGTTGGATGAATGAGTTCGATCCTGGTGGCTGTGTAATCAAGCATCTATCAGGAACACCAAAATCACTAAAAACTAATGTTAAGTTACATACGCACATAAGCTAATTATCTCCCATTTTGTATTTAAGAATTTTCCAAGGAAACGTAGGCACAAGAAAAGATATATAAGCTATATGTTGTCAGTATTGAAAGGGATTAGTAATATATATTTTGTCTGCTTGTGCCATATCACACATGGATGTATGTGTTGGAGTAGAGGAAGCAATGCTTTTGATCACACTTGGGTAAGAATGAAGCAAATTTAATCTGGACAGTATTTTGATGGAGCAGCACTGTCTGATTTTGAAATGGGATGCAAAAATTAGAACATTAATTTTTAATTGTAGCTGTTAAAATTTGGGGAGCAGATCTTCAATTGGTGTAAAGCCATATAGCTGTGTTGGAGTTACTGGGATTTACATCAAGTGAGGATGTGGCTCTTTGTTTTTAGATAGTCCTGAAAAGGAATATTTAAAAATAAAAATCTTTTTTCTTCCTACACAAATACAAGCACTTTCTCACTTCTTAAAAGGAAATCATTCCTTGCAGTTGACCCATGGTCCCCAAAGTGACTAAAAATACATAAGGCTCAAACCGTTCTTTGCCCCCTGCAGCGATAATCAGAATTACGCTTCCAGTGGAGTTACGCTGTTGCTCCATTAAACAAGTGTCGTCATGGCCGAGCTCTTGCCAAATGGGTCTTCCTGAAGCTGCCAGTAAGGCTGTTGATGCAGAATAGATTGCTCAGCAAAGGTTGCTCCAGTGAGAGGTTACCAGACCACTGCTCCCAACACTATCTCCTAGCCCCAGCACAATGCGTGTTAATGAAATACACATTGCTTTGGTGATGTATTGCTGAAGGAATTTCAACAAGATGGGTATGGGGGAAGGGAAACCTGCTATGATTTACTATTGATGCTATGCTGTTGACTTCAGTGGAGTTGCTCAGGGTATAAACCAAGGCAGATTTATAGTACTTTTTTTGCTGGAAGGCTAGTACAATAAGCAAATTTAGCCAACACCAGTATCGCAAAGGAGATATTGTTTTTGCTAGATCAGCCAAGCCTATGTAGGTTTGGTATATGTTGCTCTGAAACACTCTGCAAGCAACATACCCCTATATCAGCATGAGACTATACTATTGTATATGATTTTGCAAAGTGTGTAAAGATACGAGGATGTAGTGAACTTTTAGCTGTGAACTTTTAGCCATTGATTTAGAACACTTGAAAATATTACGGTTTTGCCAACACAGGCCTCTTGGAATGTAACTGTTCTGGTGAAAGGGGCTAATGGTTGCAATCAGGTGAGTCTTTGATTCACAGGCAATCAGATTTAGGGCTTGTCTACACTGGAAATTCACTGGCATAGCTACTGCAAAATAATTATTCTGCAATAGTTCTTCCAGAATAACTCCTCATGTTGAGTCACTATTCCAAAATATGACTTTATTCCAGAATAGTGTCTATGAGTGGAGTTATTCTGGAATAGCTATGCTAATGAATTTCCCAGTGTAGAGGTGCAAGATAAATGGCAGCTGTGTGAGCTGAGAGGTTTCCTGATTGCTGAGACAGGAGCTAGGATATTGGTTTTGCTGCTTATGTGTGTTAGAGGCAGAAAACCTGGACAAGCAGTTATAAGCATGATGTTGACAAAAGGTAGAGAGACAGAGCTGCTTGGGAATAGAGCTCACTGAAGAGGCATACTCAGGAATTTCTGAGCAGCAAATTGCTTGCTGTTCGATTCTGCTGTGTTCAGGAAAAGAAGACTTTGTGTACATTCTCTGGAAATAATTAAGATTACATCAACAGTACACCTGGCTTGTCATAGAATATTAGAATTGGAAGGGACCTTGAGAGGTCATCTAGTCCAGTTCCCTGCACTCATGTAGGACTAATTACCTAGACCACGGGTCTCAAACTCAATTTACCTTAGGGCCAGTGCCAGTCCTCAAATCCTGCCAGTGGGTCAATGTTACTCCTGCTGCCCAGAACCTGCCCCCCCAAAACTCTGCCCCCCAAAAAAACTCTGCCCCCACCTGCCTAAGGCTCTGGGATAGAATTTGGGTGGAGGAGGAGGTCTGGGGTAGGAGATTGGGGTGCAGGCTCTGGGAGGGAGTTTGAGTGCAGAAGGGATGAGAGTTCAGGCTTTGGGAGGGAATTTGGGTGGGGAAAGGGGTCTGGGGTGCAGGCGCTGGGAGGGAGCTTGGGGGCTGGGGTGTGTGTAGGGAGGGGATGCAGGCTCTGGGAGAGACTCGGGGTGTGGCACTTACCTGAGGCTTCAGGATGGGGCAGGCTGGGGGGCCGTTGCACGGTTCTACCCCCAGGCACTGCCCTCGCAGCATCCCATTGGCCACAGGGGTGCTCGGGGAGAGGACAGTGTGCAGAGGCACAGCCCCACCCCACTCCACTCCTGGGCCACAGGGAGGGGCCGGCAGCCATTGGAGTGAGCAGGTAGATGCTGCTTAGCTCCACTGCACTGCCAGGACCCCTGATGGGGGAGTGCCCAGGAGTGGCAGGTGGGGCCAAGGGAGAGACCTGGCCCCAAAACTGCTGGAGCCCCACAGGGCACACTGGGGAGGCTCACAGGCCACAGATGGCCCGCAGGCCGGGAATTTGTGACCCCTGATCTAAACCATTCCTGACAGGTGTTTGTCTAACCTGCTCATAAAAATTTCCAATGATGTAGACTCCACAACAGCTCTAGCCAATTTATTCCAGTGCTTAACCACTCTGAGAGGAAGTTTTTCCTAATGTCCAACCTAAACCACCCTTGCTGCAATTTAAGCCAATTGGTTTTTGTCCTATCCTCAGAGGTTAAGAAGAACAATACTTCTCTCTCCTCCCTGTAACAACCTTTTACATGCTTGAAAAATGTTCTCATGCCCCCCTTCAATATTCTCTTCTCCAGACTAAACAAACCCAATTTTTTCAATCTTCTCTCATAGGTCATGTTTTCTAGACCTTTAATCATCCATATCTCTTCCTGTAGAAACAGCTTTGCAAGATCCCTAATATTGGCTAACCTCTTGGGCCAAAGGGTCAACCTAACACAGGCCCCTATTTGTATTCAGTCAAGATCTTTTTCCTACAACTCCACCTACCTACCTCTTCATTTATTACTAATGAAACAGACACGACTATGAGCCGTAGATAATTGTAGCGGGTGGCTTCCATCCTTTACAAGTAGTACTTGGTTTTTTGGTACTAAGAAGTGATCATTGTCATCCTTTGACTGTACTTTTCACTGTGTCTCTCTTGCATATGGAAGTCCACTGACCTTTACGTCAGTTGTGTAGGTATTGCTGGCAATAATTTATACTGTCAAACACACAGAAGGGAATGCATCGTTAGAAATGTGGACTGTCTGTATCTTTTGGAAGTGTCTGTTTGATAGAAATACTGAAGGCTGAGATTCTTCTAATAGACAAGTAATTTCTTAACAGTGAATAATGGCTGCAGATAGACAAATATATTCGTAAAAGAAAATCCTTAAAATACAAAAGTGGTACTAATGTGATTTAATTTATAATTAGTTGCTATTATCAAGAGTCCTCTTAAAGCATCTGACTATCTTCTTCTACCCCCACTGGCAAGTGATTTTACTTTGAGGTTAGTGTACCAAAGGTGATTGGAATCAGGTGGTTTGTCTTACATTGGCTGGTCTGCATCCATTCTCTCATGCCTTCACCTCGGAGAGCACAATAAGGCTGACTGGGCTAAATGCATTGCACAAATGCTTTTGTCAGGGTACAGAAGTTCAGATATTAAAAATTTATTTCCATGGAGGCCGAAATGTAAATGGGTCATTTATGTAAAGGAAATTCTGATTGCTTCATAAAATGATCATTTCTCACACTTTGGGCTTAGCATTTTCATATCCAATTTATTTAAAGCTTCTATTCTCTGATTATCCCTGTTCCCTCATTTTAATTCTCTGCATTAAAATGTTTTCTCTCCTGTAGGCTTACTGGTTTGTATACTAAACCAATTACAGTTGTCCATCATATTTGATTTCTTGTTCCTATAGTCAGTGCTTTTTAAATGATATGGGGGGCAAGGGTTAGGAATTGTAATATTGTTGGCCAAATGCACATGTAACAAACAGTGACAGCACTAAGACAAATTATAAACCTTTTTGGAGCGGAGTACTGTGATGATTCAGAGCATAGGTGCTGGAAGTAAAGGTGTGGGGGGTGCTACCATACCCCCTGGCTTGAAGTAGTTTCCATCATGTATGTGGTTTACAGTTTGGTTCAATGGCTCTCATCACCCCACTATAAAAATTGTTCCAGCGCCCCTGATTCAGAGACCTGGCTGCTTGCAGATTAATAACTTTTTGTGTTAGCTCAAGTGAGTGTTGTCTAGTGGTTAATAATCCAGACTTGGAATCAGGAGATCTGTGTTCTGGTCCCAGTTTTCTCAATGATTTGCTGGGTAACCCAACATAACTCACTTAGATCTTGATTCAGCAAGATATTTGTATTTAACTTCATTAGGTGCAACTCGTATACTTAAGTTAAACACATGCTTAAGTACTTTGCTGAATTGGGAAATTTGAGGCAGAACCCACAATAGTGCTCAGATCTCTTGTGTCTCAGTCCCGTACCTTAATCATGAGACTGCCTTTCCTTCTTATGTAGAAATTTTGCCTTGAGCATCAGGCCCATTAACTCTTGGAGAAATGTGTACAGATTAAAATCACTATATGTTATTCCCTGGATTCATTTTTATCTTTTATAAAACATTTAACTCTAATTCAGCCAAACATACTCGCTCCCCCCACCCTTTCCTCCATCATTAAATCTTGCATTATGTATGGGGAGTTTTTCTGTAGGAATAAAGAACAGACAAATGATGGGGAAAATTTATAAAAATTGTTTTTAAAAAACAGAACCTCTGGAACGTACTTTAAGGTGAGTTGCTGCTGTTGAAGTTGCTTGTGAACACTCCAATTTAAACAGAGTTAAAACAAACCATATTCTTTTATATTTTTAAATGCCAGACTCTCTCTCTCTCGCCATAGATACTTTTCAATAGAGTACCTTACTGCACAATTCTACTGACCCAAAATAAAATGTGTTAATTTCACTTGAGGAAGAAAAAAAGTGAAGTGATGATAGTTTTCCCTGGAGTAGTCTAAATATGTGTGAAAGTAAAACAGTGCTGCTGCTATTTGATACTTGTTCAGTTCCTTCTGTCTGAGGATCCCAAAGAACTCTGCAAACATTAGTGAATTGAGCATCTCAGTCCCCCTGTGATGTAGTTAGGTATTCCCATGAGGCATAGAAAGGTTGTGATCCTCCCCCCAAAAATCAGAGGGACAGCCAGGAATAGAACCTAGTGGTGATTAGGTTAAATACTTAGGTAGTGCTGCTTTCGGTTCTGTGCTTTTGCCTATGCTATTAGAAGTAAACCCCAAAGCTAATTTTGCCAGGTATCTTGATTTTGGGATTAATCTTATTGCAACAAGTAACTTTAAGGAATGTAATTATTTCAGATTGACAGGTAATTTTATGCTCACCCAATTAATCTTCATTTTCACTTATCAATGTGCTAAGCTTGACAATAACTTTCACCAGAGTAAATTGCTCCTGCATGCTGTGCAAATGTCATCCCCCACCAAAAGTGATGTCTTTTTTTTTTTTTTTTTTTTAATGCCGTCTCAGGCCTTTGCAATGATTTCTTTGGCCCTGAGTCAGATTCTAGATATAATTTGTGCATTCAACTGGTTTCTTTGGAACAAGGATAAGAACATTTGCAGAGACTAAGGAATCTGGCTGTGAAACCGACTGGCTGTGCTCTCAGTAGGTGCCTTGGCACATACAGTCCCAATTGCTGCAGTGTGATGCCTCATTGTTCTTCCCCAGTGAGACCGCGTGCTCCTGTGAGACTCCGCTTCATTGGGCCTACTCCATTATCTAGTGATCCTATTTGGTATGAAGCTGACTAACTCAAACATCTCCGCTTCAGAGAAAGTTATGATAATCTTTGTTTGCAGCAGCGGTCTTTTGCCACTTACATATCCCTGTGCTGTGTTTAAGGATTTTGGAAAAAGGGAGTAGTCTGGGACTAGACAAAGATAGAAGCCAGCTTGTTTTCTTTTGTTCTCTGCTATTGTCTCTAGTAAATGTCTTCACTTTAAAGACTGTGGCTCTCTATATTATATGACAGAAGATGCTGCATGCTGCTGCTGCTGCTGCTTGCCATGTAATTGAATTTTAGAGCAGCAGAATTACTTCTTCAGTTCAGTTGGATGCCAGTTGTCAACATAGCCAAGCGGAACTTTGACAACATCTTGTATCAAAGTAGGTTGAGAATTTTTAAAGGAATATGTCTTTCATTTTTGTCCAAAGCACCTAAGGCGTTGGACTGGCACTTCTTTATTTGTAGTGTAACTCAAAACGAAGAAAGACTAAAGATAAAATCTCTGGACTCAGAATCTGCCTTGAGTATGTATGTACTTGCATTATCTCTTTGTCACTCTTGCTGTTGAAGCTGCTATATAGATTGACATCCTCATTTTTGCAGATGACATGCATTTGGCTCCTAACTCAGCAGGGCTCTTGCATTCAATGACAAGTTGGATAACTAAGGTAACTTCCTTTGTACGACTGCAGATAAACTCAATGACTTTGCATAATGTCAGTCCAATGACTTCCGTGAGTTACAAAGTTAAGTGACAAAGAATATCCTGGTGAGTGGGTGATTCTTTAGTACAGTGGTTGCCTTAAAAAGTAAAAAGTTGGTTGAAATTTGGGGGGAGAGACTTACAACTTTTTTTTTTAAGTTTTCATTTCATTCAAAATTTGGTGCTATTTTTTCATATTTTGGCAAAAAAATCAGAAGAAATGGAAATTTTTGAATGGCAATGAAGTCTTCTTTTAGAACAGGGGTCGGCAACCTTTCAAAAGTGGTGTGCCACATCATTTATTCACTCTAATTTAAGGTTTCACGTGCCAGTAATACATTTTAATGCTGTTTTTAGAAGATCTCTTTCTATAAGTCTATAATATATAACTAAACTATTGTTGTATGTAAAATAAATAAGATTTTTAAAATGCTTAAGAAGCTTCATTTAAAATTAAATTAAAATGCAGAGCCCCCCAGACCGGTGACCAGGACCCAGGCAGTGTGAATTGCCACTGAAAATCAGGTTTCAGAGTAGCAGCTGTGTTCGTCTGGATCCGCAAAAAGAACAGGAGTACTTGTGGTACCTTAGGGCTGGTCGACACTATGGGGGAAAATCGATCTTAGATACGCAACTTCAGCTACGTGAATAACGTAGCTGAAGTTGAAGTATCTAAGATCGAATTACTCACCGTCCTCACGGTGTGGGATCGATGTCTGCGGCTCCCCCTGTCGATTTCCGCAACTCCGTTCGGGTTGGTGGAGTTACGAAATCGATATAAGTGCGTTCGGGGATCGAGATATCGCGTGTAGATGAGCCGCAATATATCGATCCCTGAGCAATCGATAGCTACCCGCCAATACAGCGGGTAGTGAAGACATACCCTTAGAGACTAACAAATTTATTTGAGCATAAGCTTTCATGAACTACAGTCCACTTCATTGGATGCATAGAATGGAACATATAGAAAGGAGATATATACACTCTGTATGTATATATTCATATATACACACACACACAGTGTGTGTGTGTGTGTGTGTATATATATATTTATATATATATCTCCTTACTATATGTTCCATTCTATGCATCCGAAGAAGTGGGCTGTAGCCCATGAAAGCTTATGCTCAAATAAATTTGTTAGTCTCTAAGGTGTTGCAAGTACTCCTGTTAGTTTTTACTGAAAATCTGGTCGTGTGCCGCAGGTTGCCTACCCCTGATTTAGAATAATAGCATTTACATTTTTGTCTTGTTTTTCCTCTCTCTCTCACTTTTGCATACCCCCTCCCTTTTTCCCCCAGTGGGGGAGAAGAGGAAGAAAAACCAGTTTAAAACAAAAGTGAGGAGAAAAACAATGGGATCAATGGGATATAAGTGGATAAAATGTTTTCGTCCTCACTTTTTTTTTTTAAATGGTTTTTCTTCCTCCTTTCCCCCCCCCGAAGTAGTAGCTTTTGGAGTAGTGGTGATTATCCTAGCAAGCACGTGGTTCCTTTGGTATGTATTTTAATAGGCACTGTGGGAAACTGTGGTCTGTCATATTTTATTATCAGTCCTGCCTTGTATGTTGAACTTGATTTGGCCAGTACAAACCATTTTGTGCCTCAAACACTTTTTTTCCTGTTATTTCCTGCACAACCTCTGACGTGTGCTATTTTGAAGTGTGTGGTAGAGCAAAGGGGCTGTTTCTATGAAGTGAGATTCCCTGGCTTGGATAATTGGTGCTCAGCTATTTCCATGTTCTGACCATAGGTGGCATGTGACTCCTCCATTGGGGAGGCTGGGTGCACCCGGACCATTGCCCCATCATGAGCCCTCCTCACCTCGCCTCTCACACCCCTTCCCTCGAGGCCCCGCTTTCCTGCTGCTCGCATCTCTTTGCCCCCTCCCCTGAGGCTCTCATGTGGGCAGAATAGAGATGAGAAGGGTGGAGTGAGGGTGGGCCTCGGGAGGGGAAGAGGACGAGAGAGAATGGGGCTGTGGGGTGGAGCGTGGGCGGGGCCCTTTTAGCGGTGGTGCACTCCAAAGATGGCGGGCCGACTGTTTGGAGAGGCTTAGCTGCCCATGGTAATAACTATTCACTTTCACAGTTGGTTGGAAAAATGCTGTTTGGGTTCAGTATCATCACTTTGGTCATTGACTTTCTAATATTAAATCTGCCTGAATATTTAATCCTCTTGTTTAAAGGAGGGAAGGGGAAGTCTGTT
This sequence comes from Gopherus flavomarginatus, assembly GCF_025201925.1. Lineage (NCBI taxonomy): Eukaryota > Metazoa > Chordata > Testudines > Testudinidae > Gopherus > Gopherus flavomarginatus. The sequence continues at coordinate 105,841,186 of NC_066617.1, read as the reverse complement.
ATGCTTTTGTCTGTGGTGAGCAAACAGATGTTACTTGAAATAGTAACTATTCCTTATTTACTGTCTCCCATAATCTTTTGAAAGTCATGTGGCTTTCCTCCAGTGCTATCATTGCTATACAAAACCATTATGTAGCCGGTTGGTTGGTTGGTTTTTTGATAAGGGAAATTTGGCAAAACCCCACTTCTGCAAACATTAACTCGTGTATAACTTTACTTTTACTTCTTGGGTGTATGAACGGCTCCTGAATGAAGGAGAGATTTCCTTACACCTGGTTAATTTTTATTATTTTTTGCTTTGTTTCCCTCTCCCCCATGACCAAAGTGTTTTGTTGGGGTTGACTTGGTGATGGGAGTTGGGCACATCACTCCTTTCACCCCCCGGATGATCTCCAACCAAGTAAGCTGAGCATTGCAATCTGGGAGATACAAAGTCAATGCCATAGCTTGGGTCTAAGCTGCTTATCAAGAAATGTCTGCATAACAAAATGGAAGGGTTTAACTAAAGACCCAGTTAGTTCAAAATATATTTGAATTGGGATCTCCTCATTTGGGCCAGCTCTTTTCTTTTGTATTTTTCTCTTAAAGCTCAATTTGCTGAGGTGCTGTGCATCTTCAGAAAGGTTCCGGTGCCATGCATACACAACAGAGCCTGAGTAGTGCAAGACAATCAAATGATATTTATTTCCAAATTAGAAGAAAACAGCAAGTGAAAACATTCAGATAAACTAACACCAAATACATAACTGTTTATTAATTCCTGTGGCTTGAACTATGTTTAACGTGAGACAGTTTATTTGAATACCAGTGCTACACGTATAGTACAGTGATGGCCATAGTAAGAGTGCTACACATATGGTAAGATGATAGCAGTAATGCAATGTAAAGACTGGTACGTGGGGAGAGCAGTGGCTCTCAAGCATTCCAGACTACTGTACCTCTTTCAGGAGTCTGATTTGTCTTGCGTACCCCCAAGATTCACCTCACTTAAAATCTACTTGCTTACCAAATCAGACATAAAAATACAAAAGTGTCACAGCCACTATTACTGACAAACAGCTAACTTTCTCAGTTTTATCATATTGTTATAAAATAAATCAATTGGAATATAAATATTGTACTTACATTTCAGTGTATAGTATACAGAGCAGTATAAACAAGTCATTGTCTGGATGAAATTTTAGTTTGTACGGACTTCCCTAGTGCTTTTTATGGAGCCTGTTGTAAAACTAGGCAAATATATAGATAAATTGATGTACCCTCTGGAAGACCTCCATGTACCCCCAGCATTTCTTAAAGGCACATTCCTCAGCCAGACAAAAGTTAAACGAAGCCCCTGAAGTACTTGTGCTGGTGGTGCAGCTCTCAGAATGCTAACTCATCAGAGCTGTTCTACCGTGTTTTAGAATGAAGTAGCAGAGCTCAGACAGAAACAGTTAAACTGTCTTGACATATTGAGCAAAGTATATAGCAAAGCATCCTATACTTTAATTTCCCCATAGTATAAGTAGTATATAAAATGAACATCTGTAGAGAACGGAAATAATTCAGTTCATGTGGGAGGATCTAAATACAATCACTGGTTACTGTCTCTGTTCTCATATTACAATTAACTTGCTATGCTTGAAGACAAAGATTTTTCAGATTCTATTTTATCCTCACCTATGTATTCTCCATTATTTTTGGAACAATTTTTTAAAAAGTGGGGTTGACTAATCTGGCAATAAAATTATGCACTGTCAGTGCTCTCCTTTCATTAATTTGCTAAGTGTCTGAATATTTGACAGTTACAGAAAATTGGTGAAAAATACTTTTTAAAGAAATAAAAAGAACCGTGCTGATGAGACCACATTACATGTGTTCTCCTTTCTCCGGATTTGAAAGTCACTCAGCAAATTAAAGTAGCCTGGTGAAGGTCCCTTCATTCCATAAAGACATTGAAGTTACACAAACAAATACGATCCCAAGAGAAGAATGAGTCTGCAACAGGTGATGTAAAGGACATTGGGTATTGCGCTATCAAGGCTGGTAGGTCCAAAATTTCAGCAGGCAAAGAATTTGTTTGAGAAGGTTCTGAACAATTGAAAAAGGGGCTTAGAATGGAAAATTCATACCAACTCCTCTAACAGTAGTGATCCTTACTAGTGACTGTTGTGATTCAATGAAGATTACTGCTGATCGTCACAATTTTTGTCCTTTCCATAGGCATCAAGGCACTGCAGATGACATAGTCATAATCCTGTAAATCTCGGATCTCTGTTGGAATGGTTTTTTATAGGTATGGTGAACGTTTTAGGCTGAGTCACTTATCAGTTTATGAGAATCATTTTTATACCTCAGGAATGAAATGAAGGTTTGATTTCAGAAGTCATGCTTTACTGTGATCAAATGTCAGTGGAAATACTGATTACAATCTCCCAAACTGTACTGTACTCCAGGCATAGGTATTAATATGGCTCATATCTGAATCAGTTTGTATGAACTATTTGAAGGCAGATAAATTGGAAGTGTATTTTATGCATGCCAGACATACAGTCCCCGGTTTGTTCTAAACATGTCTGTAATATAAATGGGTAAAATTGTAATAACGTGCCTCGAGGGGTGTGTGGGTGGTGCCTTTCCTAATTAATGTTAGTGAGATTCCTGGAGGAAAGGTATTACAGAAGTATAAAGAGTTATTGCTGCTGTTTTAAACCCACTGCTGTTTTGTTAGTGGTATTGTATTTCATGCAACGAGTGGATGAGATTTGGCTGTTCTGCATGTTGATTTGTTGCAAAGGAAGCCCCTCTCCCTCCAACTATGTTTTCTAAAAATAGAGACGATATAGCCAATGAAATTGTTGACGTGATTTTGGGGCCACAGCCGGGTTCCTGGGCACAGCTCTTGCAAATGGGCTGTAACCAAGGAAGGTCCGTGGAAGAGGGGGAAAGAATCTTCTCCTCTACGCCTCAGTGTTGCAGCAAAGCTGTTACTGTACTTCATTCAGAGGAAAGGATCTGCGGCTGCTGCACTGGCTTTCATCAGTGGGGATCTGCAGAGTGGCACGTTTATCAGCCTTGCCCTCCTCTCTCCTGCCCCTGAATCCCTTCTCAGTGCTAGAACATGTCAAGCCTCTGCAGAGCCCTACCTGAGGCTCCATATCCTGCCACCACACTCCCACTGCAGCGAGACTGTATTTTTAGTCACTGGTGTTGGAAGGCCAGTGAGTGACCCTCTGCCTGCTTTCGAAGTAGCCCAGAAAGTTTCTGCTGTGGAATATTACTTTCTAGTAGAGAAACTTTCTAGGTCTCTCTTCCCAACTGCTGAGCTCAGCACAGCCCTGTCAAGGTGTTGCCTTCTCATACTCCAGTGCAGCCCATGAGAAAAGTCAGAAGCAATTGCAGTAGGTTCTTGATTCTACTTCTGGCTAGCATTGCGAATTAATATTCTCCTTGGTTCATGGCCAAGATGAGCTATAAGGAAGTCATTTTTGAAACTCTAGTCCCTTTCCTACCTCATTTTGTCTCAAACCAGTGAAGTAGAGGATTCTTCTCACTCCTTTGCCTTGGGTGCAAGCTCAGTCTTCTGCAAGCTGCCCAGCCCACAAGTTTATGCTGAAAAAATTCTGTAATATGAGGGTTGCTCAAACGTTCACACACAAGAGCCAACTCTTTTCAAACTGGCTAAAGAAACTACAGCTCAGCCAGCAGCATAGTTAGCTTCATCCAGAAAAGTCACTTCCTCAGGCCTCCGCTAGCCTTCTGCCTGCTTGTTTTGGGATTAGTTTACCCCACCTGTGCCCCTGGTGCTTCACAGCTCACTTTCCTCCCCTTCTATGCTCGCAGAGATACTCTCACCACACAACTGGTGTTTCAAAACTAGAATCACATCAGGTATATTAATAAACACTATAGTTTGCTCAACCTTTCACCCTCCGCTCACGACTCCCCTGAATCATGGCCACTGCTGATCTGTTTTCCCTGGCTTGTGTCTAGCTCCCTTTCAGTGGGGAACCCTGCCATTCCAGGCAGCGATCCTTTTGCATGGTGCTGTCGTGAGGCGCATGTTAGATTTCCCCAGTCCCCCACTTTTCCTTGATTAAGCAACAGGGTCTGCTTTTTATTTCCTACCTTGCATGTACGACCAGTCACATGTTCCACATGAGTGGCTAGGTACAGACTGCAGGTACTTGTGGTTCTTTCTGAGCAGAATAATAATAATAATTTCCCTGTCAGTCCAGGGATAAGATCTGTGCACCCTGTCACAGGATACACTTGTAATAGCACTCCAGGGCTAAATCAAGCCCAGGTTCATTAGCATCCTGCTCACTAGTGATGCAGGACAACCCTGATTTAAACCTAGAATAAAGCAGTGTTGATCCTGAATTGGTCTATTTGTAATGGAGGGGCATTGCAGATGTTCTTATAAATATGAAAACAATGTGTTAAGATGTTTAGATCGTTGTATTATACACTGCCTACCCCTGACTTCAAGAGTATCACAGTAGTCGAGATCCATGTAAGTTTTTAATGAATATTTAGATTCACTTTTGTGGTTAACACACACTCAGCAAAGGCCACAAAAGCTGTACAGTGTTATAGCAAATGATCTTCCAAATGTAATTTCCTCCCTTAATTTTTATACAGCTTCTTGAGAAATAAAACAAATGGCCCCACTTTATTGCCATATCACATTGTCTCTATTCTATTCATACCTCTTTGTGACTGTGATGCTCATCAAAATTTTTCATCACTGACCTCCAACCTGTCCTCTTTCCCAATTCTGTGTTAATTAAAATAAAAACAAAGCAGCAACTTAACACTAACAAGATGTGTAACAAAAGGCATATCACATGGTGTCTGTACTGTATCTTGTCCTCCCCGGCCACCTCTCACACCCTTTGTTCTTCGTCCTTTTTTCCATCTGTTCTGTCTCATTTAGGGTTTAAGCATGGATGAGGTTTTTGGGAGGGGAGGAAGGTGGTGCACTTAGTAGCAGTGTTATGCTTAAACAAAGCGCACACAAAATATTTTTATAGGGGAGAAGGCAACACGCCACATTTATTGAGAATACAGCAGTTAGCCTATGCTTTTTAGTCTCACTCTCACACACAGACTCTCTCTCTCTCTCTCTCACCATTTGATGTTTATAGTTACTAGTTCAGAGTTGGATTAATTTAGTGGTCAGCCAGATTGATCGCAGAGGGGAGCGGGGCTCTGTTGGTCATGATTTGAGGCTTTTGGAGTAGTGGCAAGACGACCCCACAGTTTTATGGCAAAGCATTTTGTTTTATAGTGTGGCTTTTTGTTTGTTTGTTTTGTTGAAGTTTATGGCCAGTTACTACTTAATTGGTGGTGCGTTTTGTTTTAAACATTTTAAAACACCTTTGAGAGGGTTATTTGGTCCCAGATTTGATTTAATTAATTGTTTTTAGGAGTGCCGCCTTTACCTTAGGGTTATCAATTTGCTCTTTTTTAATTATGGATGCACGTTGATAGTTTTTTGGCATTAATAAGTTTTGATAAGTGGCGGTGGTGTTCTTTTTTGTGACCATTTGGTTAACGATGGCCTTTACCCTTTATTTTTTTCTAATGCATGCATTTTTTATTTACACAAACAGTTTTTTACAGAGACCTTTGTGAATACAAACAGCAATATTTTATTAAATCTTGCTAAGTTTTATAAACAAAACAATTTACATTGAGGCCCAGGCCTTTAACGTTTTTTTAATTTACTTAACATAGACACAAAACAAGATTCTGTTTCTTACTAACTAAACCTTAAAACAAAGAACTAAAAGGGCCCAATTGTAATGCATATGGAAAACAGAATCTCATAGTTCTAGAGGTTTTTGCTATTTAAAGAAAATGGCTGACAAAATAAAATTAAATTATACATTAATTTTTATAGTACAATTATAAAATCCTGCTCCTACAGCAGTGCCTGAGAGAGGCATCATTCCTCTGGATGCCTGCATGGAAGAGCGCCACTTCTTTCCTCTGTTGAACAGCTGTAGTCAGCATTTCCTTCAGCACGGCCATCCTTGCATGGGTCCCTGGACCATTGTGCTGCTGTCTACTCCTCTGGCACTGGGTACACTGCTGACAATGCTAGCTAACCAGTCTCACCCAACTCTGTTCTCCAAACTCTTGAGAGCTAGGTGGAGGGGGGATTTGATGGGCAGGATGATCAGGAAAGTAGATGAAGGGAACAGAAGTACAACAAAGTGCAAGGGAATGTGAGGGAGCAACAGAGAACCAAGGAAAGACAGAGGTGTGTGTCCGGGGGCGTGGGTGTGTGTGTAAGGGCAGGACCAGAGGATTAAGGGGAATAATTCAGGAACAGAAGGATTGGGATGGAAAAGATAAGAAGAGTTTAGAGATGGGAGGATAAAGTGGGGGGAGGAAAAAGGGGAGAGATTAGTGACAATTTTATTAAACTGAAGAGGGAGGAAGAAATGGATATGAAATGGGTTCTGAAGTAACAGGGTATCTGAAAAAAGAATGGTGATAGAGGAAAAAATGGAGTGAAATTTATAGAGGACTAACAATTAGAGGTGAAAGAGCCTGGGAAAAGCTGCAATAAAGTACACAGAAAAAAGTAGAGAGGGGGAAAAGAGAGAGAATTGAAACAAAGGAGACCATTAAAATGTATATTTCAAAATGATGCAAAAATAGAATGATAAAATACAATTGTTTGATTTCAAATATCTACACAGGACACAATATATTATGGTATATACGGATGCCATGCAAAAGGAAATCTCTCACTAAAGTGTCACTTTAAGTTGTAGTATTTACCAGCTGTCAGATCGGAATGTCATGGTGAAAATAGATTTTTAACTCATTCAGTATTATATTCTGGACAAGACTTCCAAAAGTGACTAGTGATTTTGGGCACCCAGCTTGAGATGCTTTTTAAGCTGAGCATCTGCCCCCTAAAAATCCCCCTTTAAGGTGTTTCAGAAATGGAGGCATCCAAAATCAATAATCACTTTCTAAAACGTTGATGTCTGGTAATAAATGTATATTGTACCATGTTATGTTAAGGTCAATATAATATCAACTTTCCCTTTATAACTTCCACTGTGTAACAATACATCAGCACATGCGGTATTGTTCCCAATGTGAATGTTAGTCATGTTGCTGCTGAGGAGTTGTGTGAGGAATCTCAACAGATCCCTCCTTTGGCAAATTAAGAATCTGGCCTGGATTGTCTTTATTTAATGAACAGAGATCCATTTACTTCAATGGAGCTACGCTGATTTACATAAGCTGGGGATGTGGTCCATAATTTATAATGTGAAGCCAAATAAGTTTTTTTTCATTTGAGAAATAACACCTAACACAGCCCTTCATATGTGTCTCCCTGACAACCACTGATAAATATTTAATCAAGACAAATAGAATTTTCAGCATAAAATGTAAAGATTGCCCAGAAGTGATAGACTTATGAGACTGCTATTCAAAGGGCATTTATATCTGCCATTCATGTCAATGGCTGACATAAAGCACTAATTAAACAGTGATTTGTATTATGTATTTGTGATAAAATGGTACACTTTTTTAATTTAAATATAGTTTTCTTATTTCAACTCATAAGGACTATGGACAAAATCAGCCCCCAGTGTAGAGCACTGCAAGATCTTATTATATCACATAAGCCTTTAGGAGAAAATCCTGCCCACGCATACGTAGACTTAGAAATTTAGAGACACACAAATATTGCAAAATATTTTTTTCCATCTAATATTCACTCACATTTTAAAATGAATCCCCCTTGCTCTTGTTTGCATCCCTCTTTGTGTTAACGTTTCTGGAATAGTTGAATGGCTGAGTGGTAATGTAAATGGTGGTGGAAGGTGAATTGCAAAGTCTGCAAGTATTTTAAGAAACCAAAAGTGAAGTTGGCAAATGCATGTACTTAAACATTTAGAAACAGAGCTTTGCAACTGCTAAGGGATTAGCCCAGTCACTGCAGACAGAGATTTCCTTCCTGGGCTCCTTGTCACTGATCTGACTGTTTGACCGCTGGCATTTGACCTGCCACGTCACCTTTGGACTCTTTTGAACAAGTTCCAAACTGGCCAAGAATATGTGCAGCCAACTCTGCACCTAGAGTCTGCTCAATGATCCACTTTGTCAGCATGGCCTCCCTCAGTCAATGGGGCATGTTGTCAATGGGTGTCACCTAGCCAGACTTCATGGTGGCCTTAGAGCCCTTCATTCTGCTGATGAAGCTGCTATCAGGTGGCTCGGCAAGCACTGCAAACGCAAGAAGAAGCATGAGGAGGAGCAGAATACAACTGTTTAGCCACCAAAATAAGGACGGAGGTGAGGTTGGAAGAAATAAGGCGGGCAGGTGTGTACGGATGCTTATGGTGGATGGATACAGTCCAAATCACTGTTGCTCTGCTGCTCTTCTTATTTGGTGTCATTTTACAGGCATTTTGCCTAGGTGTACATGACTACACGAGGTGAATGGCAATTCTGAACTGAGCCCACCATTCAAAGCTGACTTGAATGATCCCAAGTAATAGGAAAAATATACTCGGGGAACGTCTATGCTGCAGCTAGGAGGTGTGATTCCAAGCTCCGGTAGTTAGACTCACATTAGCTCAGCTCAAGCTAAAAATGAGCTAAAAATAGTGAGTATTGATGTGGCAGCACTGGTGGGAACTTGGACTCGCCATCCAAGTCCAAGCCTGCCTGACCTACTGCGTCCAAGCTCAGTGGTTAGCCTGAGCCACTGCCAGTGCTGCAACATCCACACTACTATATTTTAACGTGCTAGCTTGTCCACTCTGGGAATCTCACCTCCCAGCTGCAGTGTCGACATACCTTTCTGGACCCTGTTCTCTCCTTTCTCTTCTGCGGTGGCTGAACACATATGGATCTGGACTTGTGTGCATTCTAGACTATCTCGTAGCAGTATTCATGTCTGTGTTAACTTAATTTGGGATGGGTGAGCCAGCTGAGATGAAGTAAAAACCCAGGGTGAACCTTCCTGAGGGTTGAAAGTATTGAGTTTCCTTTCCTTCCCTGTTTTTCATTCACTGTGCTCTTCCTGCATATTGTCAGGATGTAAAAAATGCAAGAAGGTCACAAGGGAGACTATTCTCATCGTACATCTGGCTTGACTGCTATCAAGGAGTCCTTTTCTGATAATCTCATACGGGGGAGGAGGAGAGAGAATGCACCCCTGTTCCCATGAGATTTATTTGTTAATGTTTATATAACACTTTATATAACAATTTACATTTTAAGTGCTATGTCTTGCTGTTAGTCTTGCAAAATTCTGCTTGCCTGGGGTGGTAATCTCATTGGATGAGTGAGGAATATATAATAGGCCAAATCATTCCTTTGCTTGTGCAAACCCACAGGAAGGGCCTTTTTTGGAAGGAAATCTCCCCAAGGATCTCCTTACAGAGATCCCCTCCTCCTACCCACCCTCACCCCCCACAACATTTTCACACTAAGTAGATAGGGTTTGCCCCCCATGGAAAATGGGGAAGAAGTCTGAAGGATCCTGGCTAGGCTTGGATCATCTGCACAGAGGCTGTTTGCCAAAGCAGTAGATCTACCGAACCTCCTTGTGGCATGGCTCCATTGGAGTCAAATTGACAGAGACTCACCTTGCAGTTTAATGCTTCAGGATTCCCAAGAGGAAATGGGAACTCCATGGAAAGGTTAATGGGAGGCAGAGTTGTGCTATTTTTCTAAGAACCCTTTTTTTTTTTTTTTATGGGGGTGGATGGAGGTCAATGTGAGTCTGTCCTAGATCCACCCATTCCTCCCTCTGGCATGCCCAGTCTCCTCCCACTGCCAATGGATGGATCCTAGATGCATGGAGAGACATCTTGCAGGGTCCAGGCATGTGGTGGAGTGGTGGGAGGAGAGGCAATGTTGTACTGAAATAAGGCTCAGCCGTTTCTGCCAAGGGGGGAGAGCCACACATCTGAAGGCCCCTTCCAAATATGGATCAGAGAAAGGTGATCTGGCCCAGTTAGATTTTGAAGTCAGAAGGGACCATTATGATCATCTAGTCTGATCTCCTCCATAAAACAGACCATAGAACCTCATCCAGTGATTCCTGGATCTAGCAAAGTCATCCACCACCTCACCATCAAAGCAAAGAGGTGTTTCACAAGTTTGAGGCACTTAAAGATTTTTTTTGTGTTAACATGACAAAAGTATACTAATAATGAGATGTGAGTAATTCAAATGAGGTTTGGGTTGGTTGGTACCCATGCTTTCTAGTACTTAGCAAACAGCCTCCAAAACCCAGAGAGGTTCCTCTGTTGGTATTTAATGCACAGGAAACAATTGTATTTAAGCAACTCCCTTGCCTAAATTACTATGAGGAACTTTGATACATAGCATGTATCTGAGATGCAGAATAGAGCCCTCAGTCAGTGTCCAATTCTGGATCTGTTCAGCACCCAACTGGGGTTGATATCGGAAAATGGGCCTTTTGTGATGGCTACTTTCGTGAATAGTCACATTGAAAGGAAAATAGTTCTAAATGCTTTCAGATCTCATTTTATTCATTTAATCTCAATTGTGCCTTCAGGACACAGAATGATGTATTTGGCCCATCCATTTGTGTCCCTGTAAGACATGATAGTGTGGCATCACAAGATTTTAATTGAACTCATTGAAATGAAGGGGGCAGGGGAGGTAGATAAAGAAGGGAAATAGAATTGCTGAAAGATAAGCAGGCACTGAAAGCTAATGCAGTCTAGTAAGGTATAGCTCGGAATGGTTTTTCTGTATTTTTTTGCAGGGTGTCCCCGAAAACAGATCCTAAGTGTTAACTCTGTCATCCAAGTACAGCTATAAGGCTGTGTCCCATAATGGAAATACAAATTATGCTCATTGAGATTAAATTTTATAGTGCTAATGTGTATCTTAGTCTTTTATGCACCAAAGTGCACTGTAAATCTAGGGACATTGACAATGTGCTATTCATATGTAGAATCTGTGGTTTGAATATTTCAAAGCTGCTGCATGAGGAGAAATCCATGATCTTACATATGAAAACAATAGAATTCTGTGTATGGCTGGATGTTAAAGCAGACAGAGGAGAGTGTGAAAACATCTTCCTCGTCTCAAATTCTGAATTTTGGGGATCTACTGGAATAAACTAAGGGAATTAAAGAGCTTCTGGTGTATTATAAGGGGGGAAAAAAGAAGCATATTAGGTCAAATCCATCAGCTGGAGTAAATAGATGTAACACCATTTTTGAGTCCATGGAAATATGCAGATTTACACCAGTTGAGGTTCTGCCCCATTGTTTAGGGGAAAAAATTAGTCTTTACTTCATATAGGGTTTGATCCTGCAAGGAGCTGAGTGCCTCTCACTGTCTGTTGACTCCTTGGTGATAATGGAAGTTGATTGTGCTCAGCTATCCCATGGGGCTGAACATGGTTTAAACTCCGAGGTGGAAGGTGTGAACACCTCACAGGATCAGGATCTTAATTTCTGCAGTCCTCTTCTAATGCTTTGATATCTACATTCGATTCGAACATTAGCAAGGAAAATAGGATCTTTGTTTCTTAGGAGTTCATCTGTTTCTGCTGCTTATTGCCCAAGCTGCAACCATAATCCTCTTTGACATAATGAATGATTGCTCTGGAAATGATTACTATAGGATTTAATATTTTATCTTTCTGCCTTTATAAAATGTTTCATTGTTTCAAAAGAAGTTTTTTTTTTATTACAGTTAAATGTGGAAAGGGTGTGAGTGAACTAAAATACCAGAGGTACAACATTACATTTGCTGTGCCTTTATATATCTGAATACATTGCGGGTGGGCCATTGTTATTGAAGATACCTAGTGCCCTCATTTCTTGTTTCGCTTTACAATAACATCAGATGAGCAGTATGTGCATTTTGGTTAGAGATCCCATCTCCCTGGAGCTCCTATCAAAACCAAAAGTTTGAGGACATGGCTCTGGCTTAAAATCAGTGCAGCTTTATTCTCTTTTCTGTTTGATTCAGGAGAAGCCCTGCTGGGCCTGTTAGTATAACCAAGTCAAATATGATGATTCCTGGTTTCATCCTGAATGTTGAGAAAGAGCACAGTGTAGTAACTCAAATAGGATGCAGCTGGAGCAGCCGTCTTTCTCATTTTGACCACATTTCAGGATGACTGCTTTTTTAAAAATTATATTTCACCAAAGAAATTCCCTTCCTTTAAAGTTTTTTCTCTCCCCTCTTCTTAAGTGAGCTCCACTCATTATATTTTATAGCCAGTCTGGCAGTTCACAGTGATTAATGATTGCTGGGGAAGGGGAAAATGAAACATGCAAAACATTATCTCTCTCTCTGCTTTCAAAGACCCAGGGCCAAAATTAGCTGTTGTAAAAGTGAGTGCCACAACGCCACTGATTTCAGATGAATTCTGTCCTACACCAGCGTTGAACTTGGCTCACAATGTTTATTGGAATTGACATTGCCAAGATGCTGTATAATGTTTCTTTATGGAGTTGAAAACTCTTACTGGATATCACTGATAAGAACAAAATGGAATATTCAGCACTTAGTTGTAAAAAGATTCTGCAGGCACCTTTATCTGCATTTGCTAATAATAGGTACCCGGAACATTTAGAAAGATGTGTGTAGAAATCTATATATCTCCAATAGAAATTTTCATACCTGTCTATATTGTTAGACCTCTACCAGAAAAAAACAAACAAAAACTGGCTTGTGCTAGCTTGCATTAAGCAAGTGGAGACAAACTATAAGGAACAGAAAGATAATTTTAATTTATACTCATGATATACCAGCAGTACTCTGACTGCAAATTTGGATAAATGTGTGTGTCTGTCTGTCTATAATCTATAGATGAGAGCTAGCTGGAAAATAGTTTTTCCCTCCCATGAAAAATATAGAATCTTTTTGAAAATTTCTCTTTCGGTTTTCCCAAAACAAGTCAACTTTTTTACCTTTTTGTCCTTATTCAGGATAAAAAAAATTTCAATCTGCTTTCGTGCTGCCTTATAGCCCAAAGATGCAGCTTCCACGGGACTTGGGGAGGTTAGTGGGTGAGATGGCAGGATAGCAGGCAGTTTTCTTTTTCTGGAAGTTTAAATGAAATCTACATGTTCTCACAGAACCTGTTGATTTCAATGAATTGGTGTTTACAAGGGAAAACTTGTGACCTGCTGTAATATAGGTTACGTCAAAAAACTACTTTAGAAGAACATTGTGGCAAAGTCAAGCACTCAAGAGTCAGTAAATGTCCAAATAAAGGTAGGGTGTGTGTCTGCTCTGGTGTGTAGATCCTTCTGTCCTTGTGCCCTAGACCAGGGGTTCTCAAACTTCATTGCACTGCAACCCCCTTCTGACAACAAAAATTGCTACACGACCTCAGGAAGGGGGCCAAAGCCGAAGCCCAAGGGCTTCAGCCCCAGGCGGGAGGCCTGTATCCTGAGCCACGCCACCCAGGGCTGAAGCTCAAGAGCTTGGGCTTGGGATGATGGGGCTCACGCTCAGGCTTCAGCCCTGGGTAGTGGAGCTTGGGGGGCTTCAGCCCTGTCCCCAGCAGGTCTAACACCAGCCTTGGCAACCCGTTTAAAAAGGGATCAGGATCCACTTTGGGGTCCTGACCCACAGTTTGAGAGCCACTACCCTATGTCTGTCCCATTCTGCTCTCTGTCAATGTCCTCTATTTCTATCCACCACCTCCCTCTTTATGTGCTCCTTCCATTCCTCCACTTCAGCTCCTAACTCCTTCCCACTCTGCTTGTATCCATCCCTCTCCCTCTAACCTGGTGCATTCCCCTTCTATCCAACACCTATCACTTGGCTCCAGGCTCCCTCTTTACCTGTTTTCCCACTCCTACCCCTATTTCTGACCCCTTAGCATTCAAGTGAGGCTGTTTCCTCTTTCCTCTTCCACACTGCCAGGATGCCGGCAGGGGGAGCTCTGACAATCTCCCTAGTCTTAGTTCCCTGGTGGCCAGGAGGAGCAATTACAGGGAAGTACTGCTCTGCCCTTCAAGTCTTGGGCTGGAGCATGCTCGTTTGCTCTGTGGTGATGCTGCATGTGCAGTCCAGGTGGCCCATAGGAGCAGTGAGGATATGGAGCATGCTCAATGCAGACAGAATCTCTGGAGAATTTAGCTGCCAAACTCTCAAACAAACTGAAACCGTTTGAGGCCTGTAACTGGTCCAAATTTGGCCATTTCTTTATGATGACAGCAAAAGACACATCCTTGACACCAGAGCACTCCCCCTGCAGAATTTCAAATCCTTGCTCCACAGAATGGGGACATTAGGGCTTCTGAACAAAGTAGTTGAATTTTTTTTTAACATGGGCAAAACATTTTTTCCCTAAGCTTATTCTTGAAAATGGCTAAGCCATTTTAGCCCAAACTCCTGCCTCCTCAATAAATAAATAAATAAAATCAGCCCAAGGCAGATACATGGCATGGAAAATCTTCAGCCTGAATAATTTAAGGTTGGCAATATGAAAAGCAACTGCAAACAAGTCTTACAACAGGAAGTATTAGGCAACCTTAATAGCATTACCATCCCTGCCTATAATATATATAGCTTCCCAATAGGGGGCTTTATAGGATAATAGTATGCTTATGTACAAGGTAACCGTTAGGAACCTAGAGAACTCTCTCATCAGTCAGTCCTGAAAGTAGAGGACTGTATGTGTGGAGGAAGGAATAAAGTCCGAATGCTCTGATGATCTTGTAAAGAAATTCCTTACAGATGAATGGTCAAAAATTACTGGAAAACTTCCTCAAGAGTCACTGTTCGCTTAGGCAACAAATGCTCTGTTAATTTATGCCACATTCAAAGGTGCATAATTTTGACTTCCCCTGTGCCTAAATAAATCTACCCCTATGCAAATCTTAGAACAACCAACACGGGATAAAATGCAAATTTAGAAAAGCAGCTAGGGTAAAAAGCAATTAAACAATGCTTTGCTCTTTGGAAAGTGGTCAGAATGTTTGCAATTAGTGCTATTTGCTCAGAACTGGCACACAAGGCTAATAAGTCTATAAGGCTCAGATCCTCAAAAGGTATTTAGGCAGCTAATTCCTATTGATTTCAATGGCAGTTAAGTACTTAAATACCTTTTGAGAATCGAGGCCTTCTTGACTTACTTGCTGAGTGACCTTAGGCAAGTCTCTTAACCTCTTTGCCATAGTTTCCCCATCTATAAATTGGAGTTAATAAATGTCTTTCATATACAGGTGTTGGAAACCAAAATTAATGACTCCGCTACTTATACCAAAGATAACTAGTTCACTAATACCTTGTACTCCCTTTTTTCCTTCATTTCTGTTGTCTTTTGTCATACACTAAGATAATAAACTCTTGGGATTGTCTCTTTTGTTATATGGATGTACTCTGTCTAACACAAGGGGGCTTGGTCCCTAATTGGGGCCTCTAGGCACTGTTGCAATACATATAATAATAAATAACGCTGGCAGTGTTTTGATATATTTTTGCCCCCCCCCATTCTTACAGTGAGTAATACCTTACTCCTTGGGTGGTAAATTACTGCTCGTTGTGAGTAAGGATGGCAGAATCTGTCTCTCTATAAATGCAGCTTAAAAGTATAAACTCACTGTATGCCTATAATACTTTTATATGCACTGCATAAAATAAAAAGTGCTTTGCTCTACAAATAGGTGTCTCAAGTCCCAAGAAGCAATTACAATACTGCCTTAAAAAAATAAAAACAGGCTAGACAAGCATTTAATCATAAATACCAGCACCTATGTTTTCCAGACGAAGGACCAATATTTTTGACAGAAATCGTTGATTGAATGTAACAAATCACAAAGACCAAGATTTTATTGTTAATAAATCTTAGCAAACTGCTGCTAAATTATGAAGTGCTTGAATTCATTGTGGGGAAAAACCATACAAAGCTATGTTACTTAAACATTAGATTTATGTACAGTAGCAGTACTTAATGCATTCAGTCACAATGCTTGAGATTCCTATTACAAAATAAACACTTAAAAATGTTCCGCATCCTTTACATCATGTGTTTGTGAGTGGGCCCTGGGAAATTAACAAAGCTTGAAATGAAGGTGGTCTTTGTATTGGTTAGCTTCTGACTTTTACTGGTGAGTTTCAGAAAATTCCTTGCAGTTGGCTCCCAACCAACTAGAATGAAATCTTACAGAACAGTTTGACATGTTTAGTGAATTATTAGGGAACACTTGTGTTTTGCTGCAGCAGAAAGCCAGTTACTAATGGCACGTTTGTTCCGTCTGATTTTAAATGTTAAGTTGAGAGACAGAAGATGTCTACAGAACTGTCTAAAATGCAGTACGGTATATTCAGCCCTTGAGGCTCTAACAAACTTTTTCTGGGAAAATTTCAGTTCCTATGAGACTCCTTTTCAAACATTTTGAGTTTCAGCTGTGTAGTTTCAAATATCATGGGTCTTATGCACGCAGAGTACTGCAGGATTGAGCCCCATTGCTAGGATTGCCAACTTTCTAACTGCACAAAACCAAACACTCCTGCCCCGGCCTTCTGAGGCCCTGCCGCTCCCCCCCCCCCACTCCATCACTCGCTCTCTCCTCACTCACTTTCACTGGGCTGGGGCAGGGGGCTGGAATGAAGGAGGGGGGTGAGGGCTCCAGCTAGGGGTGTGGGCTCTGGTGTGGGTCAGAAATGAGGGGTTATGGGTGTGGGAGGGGGCTCTGGCATGGGGTAAGGGGTTGGGATGTGGGAGGGGGTTCTGATCTGGGGCGGGAGTTCAGGATGCGGGCTGTGGCTGGGAAGCACTTACCTCAGGCAGCTCCTGGTTGGCAGCACAATGGGGCTAAGGCAAGCTCCCTGCCTGCCCTGGCTCCATGCCGCTCCAGGAAGCAGCCACTATGTCTGGCCCCTAGGTGGAGGCGTGGCCAGGCAGCTGTGCACGCAGGTGCCACCTCTGCAGCTCCCATTGGCCATGGTTTCCGGCAAATGGGAGCTGAGGAGGTGGCGCTTGGGGTGGGGATAGCATTTGGAGCTTCCCTGATCGTGCGTAGGGGCCACACAGATGTGTCGGTCGCTTCTGTGAGCTGCACAGAGCCAAGGCAGGCAGGGACCCTGCCTTAGCCCTGCTGTGCTGCCGACCAGACTTTTAATGGCCTGGTCAGCTGTGTTGACTGCAGCCACCAGTGTCTCTTTTCGACCGGGTATTCCAGTCAAAAACCAGACACCTGGCAACCCTACCCATCACTTTGTGTACACTGGGAACCTAAATGGATGGCCCTTGAATCTGTATTGAAAACAGATTCATGTAGACCCAACAGCAGAGTTATTTCCAAGAGAGAGACTGAGACTTGTGGAAGTTGTGGGTGGTTAGCATCTAAGAAACTACGACGACGTCGTCGTCGTAGTATTTATGTTACAATAGAGCTTGGGAGCCCTAATCATGGACCAGGCACTGTACAGTAGGTGAATGTGGGTTTCAGTGCCTTGCTTTAGCCATCCAAGCTTGAAAACTTTGCCCTGGCTTGTTCAAGGTCACAGTGGAAGCCTGTGGCAGAACTTGGAATAGAAACCAGCTTCATGCCTTAACCACAAGAGCATTCTTCCTTCCTGACCCATCTGTGCTGGGCTATTATTGGGTTTTTTGTTTGTTTTTTAGTGTTTAACTTGTGAGTAATTGATGAATAAACATGATTGTGCTGCTGAAAATTTCGGTCGCTTTCTTGACCCTGTACCATTTTAATGCTCCTGGTTACTGTAGCCCAAGTTGGGAATAACAAAGCTGAGCCCCTGGACTGATAGAAATCCAACAATCCAGATAGTTGACCACCGGGGCTAAAGTGCTAACCTACCTTCTCTTCAATGATTGTTCCATAGAATGACATTAACACTGACCATGAAGAAGATGAACTAAGGCAACAATAATACCTGGGAAGAGAACCTACTTTCTACTACATAGAGAAGTGCTGATAACTGTCACTATTTGTAGAGAGTTCAATTCAGTAAAGAAATCCTTCAAATTGTCCTACCTTGATTATTTTCCTATAAAACTGACAGTAGAACCTGATCCAAAGCCTCTTAAAATCAATTGAAAGACTCCCATTGTCTTCAGTGGGCTTTGGATCAGACTGAATGATCTCTTATTTGCTGTTCATTCAAACTTGTGTTGAGGATGCATTCTTCCCTTGTAGATCACACTAGACACAATATTTTTCCTTCACAAGATGAAGTAACTTGTATTCAACACAGATTTAATAAGTGAGTGAATTATGCATATCGGTTTAAGCAATGCTGTATTAGGATATTTTGTCATTGTACTTTGAACCAATTTAATGAAAATTAAAAATTAATATTTTGTTAGAACTTTTTTCAAATGTTTGTAATATGAGATACAGTTAATTTAAGAAACTGCCAATAGTGATAACTTCCTTACATTTGTTTTGCTTTACGTTGCAAACAGGGAGTAATTAGAATAGTGCAAACAATGTAAATTAAACATTACTCAGTAGAATAAAGTCACTAGATAGTAGTGTGAGAACTGGTACTCCACAGAAGTCTTGAGAATGCCAACATTTGACATCTACAGTGTTACATAATGGGGGCAACATAAGTGGCTTCTGAATGCAGGAGCACACTATTTGAAATGTCAGTTGCTCATTTCTCTAACTACGATGGCAGAAACAGTAATTATCTTTTTCACTTGTTGTGCCATGGTATCCTTCTATCACCTGATCTGCAAAAGGATTTTGACAAATACACATTATTATTTTCACCCATCTTTCTGACATTTCACAAGGAGGTGAACTTTTAATTTTATTTTTACGATGCTTGTTATTCCATTTCCTTTCATCATTTTTTCTCTTCATCTCTAACTTTTCTTTCTCTCCTTTTGTTTGTTGTTCCAGTTACTGGCATAGGTAGGATTAGAACTCAAGAGTTCTGGGCTTCCATCTTATAGGTCATGTAGTTGCTCTGGAAAGGCACTACCTGCCTTTTCTGTTTCTGCTAGCTTTTCTAAAGTGTATGAGCATGAATTTTGGAGTTGATGTGGAAATAAAATAAAAGCCATATCATTTGTATTGTGGAAGTGCTTAGCAGGGGTCCTATGAAATGCTTACAGTCTAAGTAGTTTCATATGCTTCAATATGAATAATTTTCAGTTTCCCAAAATTTCTGAAGTGTGCATGAAGCAAAGAAAAGAAGTACTTCACCCAAGTATCTGCCAATTTTCTCCCTATATTCATCTAACCATTGTTGAGTTCAGCTGTTTCAGAGTATTTGAACATTGGATATGGATGGGTTGGATCACAGAAATCCCCTTGAACTGCCAACTGATGTGCCAAGACTACTTCTGCTCCTGCTTTCCCTGCCAGCTTGGGACTCCAGCACCCTGTCTTGTTGAGACAGACATGCCAGTCTGCTCCAACACAGACCCAGAGTCTGAACCACGTGCCCCAAAGCTGAAGACTTAACTGAAAGCAACTTAAGAAGTGCTCCTGTCTTTAACACTCAGATGCCCAACTCCCAATGGGGTGCATAAAACAAAACACGTAAATCTAAGCCTAATACAGTAATAAAACTGAATACAGATAAAATCTTACTCTCAGAGATGTTTCAGTAAGTTTCACAGACTGGATGCCTTCCTAGCTGGGCACAATCCTTTTCCCTGGCACAGCCCTTGTTCCAGCTCAGATAGTAGTTAGGGGATTTCTCATGATGGGTGCCCCATTGTTCTGTCCCACCCACTTATATAACTTTTGCATAAGGTGGGAATCCTCTGTCCCTCTCTGGGTTCCCACCCCTTCTTCTCATTGGAAAAGCACCAGGTTAAAGATGGATTCCAGTTCGGGTGACATGATCACATGTCACTGTAAGACTTCATTACCCATTTGCCAGCACGCATGTATACAGGAAGACTTGCAAGTAAAACAGAGCCATCTACAGACAATTGTCCTGGGAGCCATCAAGATTCCAAACCACCATTAATGGCCCACACTTTGCATAATTACAATAG
The DNA here is from genome assembly GCF_025201925.1 of Gopherus flavomarginatus. NCBI lineage: Eukaryota > Metazoa > Chordata > Testudines > Testudinidae > Gopherus > Gopherus flavomarginatus. The sequence goes on along the minus strand of NC_066617.1, from coordinate 105,821,227 downwards.
GCCCTCAGAGTTATATTTCATATATCTAGTTTCAGATACAAGAATGATACATTCATACTAATAGGATGACCACACTCAGTAGATAAACTTTGTAATGCTACCTTACAAGAGACCTTTTGCATGAAGCATATTTTAGTAACATTATATTCACACTCATCAGCATATTTCATAAAATCATATAGAGTGCAATGTCACAGGATGCATCTTGAAGGCAACATAGCTAGGTCCCCACCAAATGTACTACCTGGAGCGCTTTTAGCGCACTCTGCTGAGAGCTGGTCATGTGGCCTAGTAATCTGGAAGCAAAGTAAATTGCCACCCTCATAACTTGAGGAGGAGACTGGCTGGTAAAAGCATTAATTATAGGATTATAGAAGCAAGTCCAAGGACCACAGCTGGCTTGGCATGTGAACCATGGTATATCAAAGCTTCGACTCTTCTCCCTAACTCGGTCTTCCAAAGTGTGTTTTTATTTGAGGGATGTAAATTTGAATTGCCAGTTGTTTTGGCAGAACCTTACTACGTTACATATCTGCATGCTTTCTGCATAGATACTAGAGAATGCTGGTATGCTAGGGAGCACTATATATAGTTAATGTGACGTATATCTGAGATCAAATTGCTGCTTTTAACACCAACATGTCTGGATATATTTTCCTAGAAGCTATCAATGAATTCTCCTAGTCTGAAATAATTTAAGCAGACACTATATATGGGTCATTATTGTACTGGTGCTGTCTTAACTCAGAGGTAAGATTTGTTTATAAGAAGATAGGAACTGCCACAGTGGTCAGAGCAATGGTCTATCTAGCCCAGTATCCTGTCTCTGACAGTGGCCAGTACCTGAGCTTCAGGGGGAGTGTACAAAACAGGGTAGTTGGAATTATCCATTCGCTCAGCCTCTGGCAGTCAAAGGTTTAGTGTCGCTCCAAACATGGAGTTGCATCCCTAACCATCTTGGCTAATAGTCATTGTTGGACCTGTCCTCCATTAACTCTTCTAGTTCTGTTTTGGACCCACTTATACTTTTGGCCATCACAATACCCCATGGCAGCAAGTTGCAAAGGTTAATTGTGCATTGTGTGGGGGGAAGTACTTCCTCTTGCTTCGGTTAAATCTACTGCCTGTTAATTTCATTGGGTGACCTCTGGTTTTAGTATTCTGGGAAAGGGTAAATAATACTTCTCTATTCACTTTTTCCATGCCAGTCATGTTTTTGTAGACCTCTCTCATATTCCTCCCTTACTCATCTCTCTAAGATGACCAGTCTCAGTCTTTTTAATCTTCCAGATCCTTGATCAATCCTTGTTGCCCTTCTCTGAACCATTTCCAGTTCCACAGTATCCTTTTTGGATGGGGCAACCAGAGCTGGGCACAGTATTCAAGGTGTGGGTACACCATGGATTTGTATAGTGGCATTATGATATTTTCTGTCTTATTTTCTATCCCTTTCCTAATGGTTCCTGACATTCTGTTTGCTTTTTTTTGACTGATGCTGCACAATGAGCAGAAGTTTTCAGAGAAGTATCCATGATGATTCCAAGCTCTCTGAGCGGTTACATCTAATTTAGAAGACATTATATATGTGTAGTTAGAATTATTTTTTCCAATGTGCATTACTTTGCATTTACCCACGCTGAATTTCATCAATCATGTTGTTCAACCAGTTTTGCTGAGATCTCTTTGTAACACTTCACAGTCAGCTTTGGACTTAACTATCTTGAGAATTTTGTATCAGCAAATTTTGCCATATCACTGTTTACCCTCTTTTCCAGATTATTTTAGACTATGTTGAACAGCATTGTCCCGGTACAGATAGTTGGGGGACCCTGCTATTTATCTCTATCCATTGCAAAAACTGACCATTTATTCCTACCCTTTGTTTGCTATCTTTTAACCAATTACTCATCCAGGAGAGGACCTTCCCTCTTCTCTCGTGACTGCTTACTTTGCTTAAGAGCCTTTGATATCGGACTTCGTCAAAGGCTTTCTGAATGATCAAGTATACTATCTCATCTGGATCACCGTTGGCCAGATGCCTGTTGATACCCTCAATCTCTTCTAATAGATTGGTGAGGCATGATTTCCCTTTACAAAAGCCATGTTGTCTCCTTCCCAACAAATGGTGTTAATCTAGGTGACTGGTGATTCTGTTTTTTACTATGGTTTCCACCAATTTGCCTGGAATTGAATGGTGTGGAGATAGTGAATAGGGAAGTGTTATTTACCGCTTCACATAACACAAGAACCAAGAGTCATCCAATGAAATTAATAGGCAGCATGTTTAAAACAAACATAAGGAAGTACTTCTTCACACAATGCATAATCAACCTGTGGAACTCATTGCCAGTGGATGTTGTGAAGTCCAAAAGTACAACTGGGTTCAAAAAAGAATTAGATAAGTTCATGAAGGATTTGTCCATTAGTGACTATTAGACAAGATAGTCATGGATGCAATCCCATGCTCTGGTGTCCCTAAATCTCAGACTGCCAGAAGCTGGGATTGGAGGACAAGGGGTTGGATCATTTGATAATAGCTATGTTCTGTTCAGGGCCTCTGAAGCACCTGGCACCAGCCACTGTCAGAAGAGAGAATACTGGGATAGATGGACCATTGGTCTGACCCAATATGGTCATTCTTAAGTTTTTGTTCTTATGAACCAATTCATTAAATGTGTATGAGGAGTTGAATTTTCTGCAAAGTTTTGATTCTGAGGTTTAGTTGGGACCAATTTGTAATGAGGCTCCTAAACATCAAAGCACATGCTTAAGTCTCATTAACTTCAGTGAGAGCTAAACATGTACATGACGGCTTTGCTGAATAGAGAGGAATTTAAGCACATATTTAAGTTAAGCATGTGCTTTGCAGATTTGGGGTTAAACTGATAAAATTATAAACTTTTATAAACAAGTGCATTAGCTTGTCTGGTGCTTGATGTTCAACAGTGCTTTCTTTAATGTAATATACTGGACAAAGTAATGCTGCTTTTTGTGTAGAAGGAGCAAGTGGAAATTTGTTTTGAGGATTTATTGTTAAATTATCTTGTGGCTCATTAATATGAGGATGAAAGGAAAGACAATGTTAGTGCAATAGACCATTGGGATAAAAATCATGAGTAAGCCATGTGCTACATACACTATAGTGTAAAATGTTTAATTGTCTTTTGTTAGTGTTTTTTATGGCAGTTGGCAGGTTTTTTGTCTTCATCTGGTGTTTTATTAGAGCACTGTAAGATATCAGTTTCTGCAGAAACTGCTTTTGCTTGTTAATCAGAGCTTCCAGCTGTAACTAATGCGGTTTATAGAAAGATATCTAGTAAATCAACAAAACACCTGATAAAGAGTAAGGGCCTTACTTTCATTTACAGGAAGGCCTCTTTACACTACTGAGACTGTAAAGGGGTCTTAAAATCGGTGTAACAGAAATTTAAACCCAATTTAAGTGCCCTTTGCACTGCCAGAGCTGTGTAAAGAGGCCATAGTGTAGATGAGAATAGGCCTGAAGAAATTGACACACATCATAAGAAATGTTGCCTCAGGGAAATCATCATATTATACACAGTAGTAGATATGTGTATTTGATCATATTGTGCCAACTACAGCAGGGATGAACTTGGCCTTTAATAGATGGGGTGATTGCTTTGGGAGAGAATAGGAAAACTTGGGGTAAATCATGTTTGTATTTCCAGTTTCTTGCTGTGCTTCTGGTACAAATACACCTCTTTTGGAAAAAGAAACATTTTAAAAATATATTTGTAGCTATAAAAGCATCTCCCATTTTGCCACTGTCCAATTGTGGGACAAAATGTGTGACAAAGACCTAAACTAAGAGGATACTGTTACACCTCAGGGGTGCAATCCTGACCAAGGCCATTGAACTTTCAGATATAATCCAACAGACAGCCATTTTGGCATCCATCACTAGACAGACAAAGATCTTTCATCTAGGCTGACCAAGGGAAGTCAGCACCTTATAGTCTGGTGGAAGGTCCTGACTATGGGAAAGTCAGATGTGGCTGGAAAGAAGAATGATTGGTGAGAGAAACCATCTGAAAAGTCTAAAACTTAATCTAGCAAGGTACAAGCCTAATTTCAAGAGGCTGGAAGACCTCTTGCTGTCCTGTGATCTTCCCACCCCCTTCCTGATTTGAATGTAAATAGGGCTTCCATTGTTTTTGGTTGTACCTTGCTTAATTTCATTGGACAGAGACAGATAGCTGCTTTCTCTCCTGTGTGGGAGAGACCTGTTTCTCCCTTTCTTTGGTGACAAGACTATAAAGCATAATATTAATGAGTATCCATATAACAGAGTTCAACTCACCACCCCGGCGCTTTCTGCTGGCCGTCCTGGGAATTCGCTCTCAGCCCTTCCGGTGCACCTTCAGCTAGTGGTGTCACATCCGCCGTCACTGTTGTCTCCACTCTTTGGACCTGCGTTGCTCCTCAGACCGCAGTTTCCTCTTCTGGGCATGGTCCTCTGGCTGTGCCCCCATTCTGGTATTTCCCCCCCTTCCAGGGAACCAGCAGTCCTTTGTCCCGCCACTTGCCTCAGTGGCCAACTGCAGTCCAAGATCCAGCCCCTCGCCTCAGGGGCAAACTTCAGTCTGGATAGCAGCCACTCTCCTCATTGGCAAGTGGGGTGCAAGGGGAGGGGAACCCAGGCCCGCCTGCTACTCTGGGTCCTGACCCAGGGACCCCATAGCCAGCAGCCACTTACTGCCCTCCTCCAACCTGCTGCCTATTTTCCCTGGGCCGCTTCCCCCGTAGCTCTTGCACCCTCTCAGCCCTTGTAGCAAGGTCCCAGCCTGGCAGTGGTCAGCCAGCAGCTCACCCTCACACTCTGCTGCCCGTGCCCAGCACCGCTCTATCTTCAGGCAGCCAATCCTCCTCCCTTGTCTTCTAGGGGGAGACTCCCTTCTGTGTTGCTGAGCAGCCCTTTATATGTGGTCCTCGCTGGCCCTAATTGGCTGCTCCAGCAAGCCTTCCCCCATTGGTGGGCTCAATAAGCCCTTTCCTGATTTATTAGTTCTGTGCAGCCTGTCTGGTGCTACTTTTAACCCCTTCTTCTCCCTGTGTGGGGCAGTCGCCCCACCACAATCCATAATTCCTTTTGCAGTGTTAATATATACAATTTACAAGGCTATAAAATATCACATTTGTTATACCTTTATTATACATGAATATTGTATACAATCAGATGATTCAGTTGCTTATCACTTGAGGTTCAGATCCCCTGTCTTTATAGCCTACATAAACTTTTCTTCCCTCTTGCAGTGTAGACACCAAGCTGTCTCCTCCCATGCTTGTTAGCTTGATAGCTTTGTTGACCTCATATGTAAATAGACCTTTCTTTGTCTCTGCATGAGTCAGAGAAGCAAAACACATTTCTTTATCTAGGGCAGACCTGATTGCCAATTCCCCCTGACATGCCTGGTTTAAATACACTTTAGTCATAATTCCAGTGTATAGCCAGAACTCTTAGTGCACACCCCATACACACATCTCACAATGATATTAATAATCAGTGAGTTATTAGTTTTCCAATTATGTGTTAGATACAAATTTTAACATCAGTGAATTGGCGTATATTGAACTGGTTAGGCCAGTGGAAACTCATCACGTGATACCAGTGAGCCTCTGGCATTAGGAGACTCATAGGGTCAAAGGGACACACAAAATTAATGTAGAAAATTTAAAATCCCATGGGATTTCTTCTTCTAGTGTCAAGGACTCTTTCTATAAACTCAGTTTTGTCATTTTTTTATTTCTGATGTCAATTTTCAACAAGAAAATTAAACGGGACACCAAATTGTAGGGGTATCACTTATTTTAGTCCCAAAGTAGCCTACCAGAGTTGGAAGGGACATGTCTACGAGAAGTGTGTGTTCTGTTTTTGGTAAGGGAAATATTTTATGAAGCAAATTGTTTATTCAGATGTGAAAGACCAATCCCAAACAGTTATTTCCAAGGTGTGCCCAAACAGATGTATATAATCCCACTCAGTGTAAGCATGTCCTGTTACTGAAACTGACAAACAGGGAGTTAAGCCCTGTGTTTAAGATGCCACGTTGCTGTGCTAATTCCTAAATCTTGGTTTAAAGACTTTATTGGAAAAATGAATCAATGAAATAATATTGGGACTCACAAAATAAAGATTTAATGGTTTCAATGGCTGAAGCCCCATTGGTATTTAGCTGTTGCTTGGGAGTGAAATTTTTTGTAATTGCTCATATGCATCTGGGAATCAAATCTTGTATGATATGTGAATAATTTTTTAAAGCTTTATGACAGCTGCTGCTTCATATAAGGCGTTGCTGTGTTAAGATCTGCCTGTTAAGTGAACCAGGGAGGGCGACTTGTATGTGTTTTACTGTTAACCATAATTAATGGAAATGAAAAATGATATAATAAATTAAGGAATGGCACACTGCACTTTTTTTCTGTCCAGTGTGATTGAACGGTTTGGAACAAGGAATCTGTGTCTCAGCTGCTGGTTAATCAAAATCTGATCACTTGGATACATTGAAACGTTCCCTTCCTCTCTGCTTCTGTATTATAAATATAAATGAAAGTAGCTTAAGGAAGGTATGTTTGAAGGCTGTGTACTGTATTGGCTCTGCTTTGGGAAGAGGTCCTGGGCAGAAGGGGGAGCTTAGCTGCAAAGTGATTTGCAAAGGATTTGCTAAGAGTATGGCTACACTTACAGTTGTACAGCGCTGGGAGTTACAGCTGTCTTCGTACAGCTGTGTAGGGAAAGAGCTGCAGTGTGGCCACACTGACAGCTACCAGCGCTGCAGTGTGGCCAGATTTGCAGCATTTGCAGCGCTGTTGGGAGTGGTGCACTGTGAGCAGCTATCCCACAGAGCACCTCATCCCATTTTGGCGCTGTGGGAAGGGGACAGAAGGGTGCGGATCATTCCGCTTCCTGTCCCAACGCCCCGTGGTGCATCACTACACATCCCAGCAGTTTGGCGCCATTGTGAGTCTGCAGCGTGATTTCTGTTAGAAATGGAGCCCAAGCTGCTGAGGACTTTGCTGATGAATGTCGCCAGCACATCACGTTTGGCAGTTGAGCTATTCCTTCAGCTCCAAAGTGACAGTGAGGAGTCCGACAATGATATCGATTCGCCTGATGCGCGTGACAATAAATTGCTTGTGGCAGTAACGGACATGCTCAGCACCGTGGAACGCTGCCTTTGGGCTCGGGAAACAAGCAGTGAGTGTTGGTATCACGTCGTCCTGCAAGTCTGGGATGACGAGTAGTGGCTGCAGAACTTTCGGGTGAGAAAAGCCACTTTCATGGGACTGTGTGCTGAGCTCGCCCCCACCCTGCGGCGCAAGGACACGAGATTGAGAGCTGCCCTGTCAGTGGAGAAGTAGGTGGCTATTGCAATCTGGAAGATGGCAACTCCAGACAGCTACCGATCAGTGGCGAACCAGTTTGGAGTGGGAAAGTCGACCGTTGGAATAGTGTTGATGCAAGTTTGCAGGGCCATTAATCGCATCCTGCTAAGAAGAACCGTGACTCTGGGGAACATGCAGGACATTGTGGACGGCTTTGCACAAATGGGTTTCCCTAACTGTGGAGGGGCGATAGATGGGACGCATATTCCTATTCTGGCACCATCCCACCTGGCATCCGAGTACATTAATCGGAAGGGGTATTTCTCTGTGGTTCTCCAAGCGCTTGTGGATCACCGTGGGCGTTTCATTGACATTTACACAGGCTGGCCTGGAAAGGTGCATGATGCACGCATCTTTCGGAACACTGGCCTGTTCAGGAAGCTGCAGGCCAGGACTTCTTTCCCAGACCACAAGATCACAGTAGGGGACGTCGAAATGCCCATTGTGATCCTTGGAGACCCCGCTTACCTGTTAATGCCATGGCTCATGAAACCGTATACAGGGAAGCTTGACAGGAGCAAGGACTGGTTCAACTACAGGCTGAGCCGGTGCAGAATGACTGTGGAGTGTGCTTATGGCTGTTTAAAAGGGCTCTGGAGATGTCTTTATGGGAAGCTAGACTTGGGGGAAAGCAGCATCCCTGCGGTTATGTCCACGTGCTGTACCCTCCATAATGTTTGTGAAGGGAAGCGTGAAACATTCAGTCAGGAATGGACCTCCGAGGTTCAACGCCTAGAGGCTGAATTTGCACAGCCAGAGAGCAGGGCTACTAGAGAGGCCCAGCACAGGGCTACAAGGATTAGGGATGCCTTAAGGGAGCAATTTGAGGCTGAAAGCCAACAGTAATGTTTGGTGCCTTGCAAGGGGAGTGAAGTGCAGTGGTTACAATTATTTGCAGTGCCTGGTTTTCCCTTGGGGTACAGTATGTTTCACTTTCTGCAATAATAAAAACTGTTTTAAAAGCCAAGAAATCATTTATTCAAAATACAGTACATAAAAGGGCAGGGGGATAGGGTGCTGAACTGTAAGGGTCAGAGGTTTGAATATGTCCTGCCTGGAGTGCTGTGCAATGCCTGCTGCACTTCAGAATTAATATGCTGCATGGTGATGGGGGTTGAGTGCATAAGGTAAGAGTCGTAGTTCTCAGGGCTGGTAGGTGAATGTACAGGTGTTGGGGGCAGCTGGTGGTGGTAAGAACCAGGATGCTGGAGAAGGGGGTTTTGAGCAAACAGTGGGGCACAAGGGAGAGAGCTTTGGGATGCGGGGAGGTGGGGGGTTAGCACGGTAGTGATCTACCTACCTACCTAGTATGCAGTCACTAGTAGTCACATGGCTACTAGTGACTGCATACGGTCTGTTTGGCGTGCCAGGAGGCTTATCAGCTGCTTTGTGCTTTTCTTGGTAGCCAATTCCTTTCTCCTGCTTTGTGTTTCCCTCCACTGATGCATTTTCTCTCTCCAGTCCTGCAGCCTCTTATTCTCTCTGGCATACTGATTCATAACTGCTTTCACCAAATCTTCTTTACTTTTTCTTGGTTTCCTCCTCAAGTTCTGTAGTCTTTCAGCAGGCTGTGACAGGGCTGGAGGATTCAAGGACACTTAAAAAAAACAGAAATAGAAACGTTTATTACAGAGGCTGCATTGTTTATAATCACAGTGAAGAAGTTTGTGGACTATTTGTAGCATCATTTACACATAGCAAACATAGCACAGAGAGGCCACAGCAGCGAAGACATGGTGAGTAATGGGGAATGGGTGATTAATGAAGCCATGTTGCTGCCGCGGCTCACCTGGGAAGGGGAGCTGCTTGAGTCAGGGCTCACTGGGGTTTCTGTGCATTGGGGAAAGCAGAGAGCAGCTGGGGCAGACCTGCACTGAACACTATCCCTACATTTTCCACAGGATTTTATCCTGCCAGATATCTCGCTGCTGCGGGTTACCTGGGAAGAGCGGGAGGGTCTTCTACAGCAATGTGGATTCCGCCCTGGTCCCTATGCAGCTTGCCTGTGTGCAGCAATGGTCCCTCCACTCCTCACGGCACAGTGATGTGGACGCGTTAGCCTGACTGGGACAAGGACCAGGGCAGCTCTTCCTATAAACTTGCGCAAGCACATTGCCCACACTCTGGCTGAAACTTTTGAAGAGATTACCGAGGCCGATTACCGCGACGTGATAGACCACATCAATGGGTTATTCCACATCTAGGCATGCATGCAGGCAGCCATAACCCCCACCCTCCTCTCCCAAAACAGTTCCATCCTAAAAATAAAAGCTGCTTACCGGGAACTGGCTCCTGTGCTGCTTCTTCACCAACAAGTTCCAGCTGCTGCTAATGGCTAGCTTTCTCCTGGCTTGAGAAGAGCTCCTGGCTGCATGCCTCCTGGGACTCTGGGGTGTCTCCCACCACCTCAGTAGCCTCACTCTCAGTTTCCTCTACACCCTCCCACTCCTCTCCCTGCTCTGAACTGTCCATCATGGTCCTCGGATTGGCAGTGGGGGTCACCCCCAAGTATTGCATCCAGCTCCTTGTAAAAATGGCAGGTCATGGGGGCAGCACCTGAGTGGCGGTTTCCCGCATGGGCTTTGCAATAGGCACTCGCAGCTCCTTTACTTTAACCCTGCACTGCACCGTGTCCCGTTCATGGCCCCTTTCCAGCATGGACTTTGATATCTGGCCATAGGTATCATAATTTCTACACTGGAGTGCAGCTGTGACTGCACAGCTTCCTCACCCCAAACACTGATGAGGTCCTGCAGCTTGCAAGTGTTCCATGCTGGGGCTCGTTTGGGGCATGGAGACATGGTCAGTGATTGATTGATTGCACTCCACACCTGGCTGAGCAAACAGGAAGGGGATTTTTAAAATTCCCGGGGCATTTAAAAGGCAGGTCACCTGAGCCCAGGGCAGTGGAGTGCGAAACGATGAGCAGAGTGGCTGTAAAGGTATGCTGGGATACCTCCTAATACCCTGGAGGCCAGTAAAAGTGCTTTTGCTGGCCACACTTGATGAGCAGCGCTGCATCACCAGCGCTGGATTCGTTACACCCCAAGCAGACCAGGTGTACAGCCAGCGCTGCAGCCAGGGAGTTGCAGCGCTGGCTGTGCTTTGCAAGTGTGGATACAGAGTAAGTTGCAGCGCTGTAACCCCATCACCAGCGCTGCAACTCTCAAGTGTAGCCGAGCCCTAAGTGAGCTTCAGCAGAGGGATTTTACTGGCCAGGGAGGGATGCTATAGTTATGATGACTGAAAAGAGAGGAGATGGTTGGGGAGGAAGGATACCAAAATGATGAAAGCAGCATAGTTTAAATGCTGCCACGTTTGGTGGGGGAGAGGGAAAGGTGTTTCCTTTTTAAATTTACCTGCGGGGTGGCTTCCAGGCAACAGATTGGTTCTGTCTCTTGACTTCTCCTTCACCCAGGTATACCACAGAGAAGCAAGGATGGGATTTTCCCTAAATGTTTGTGTACAATGGGTCTGTGAATCTAGGCAAATCCATCATTCATGTTCGTAATGCATTTAGATTTCTTTGCTATTCAATGCCGCAAAGTTTTACAAAAGCTGCTAGAAATGTTTTTTCACTTCTTTAATTTCATAAAAAACTTTTAAGGGGTTTTTAAACGTTCCCCTGCAGGGTATGCAATGCAAACATTGAAGCATTTTGCTAGTGCAAGAGAGCCAGATAATGAAACTGAACAGACGCTGGCTGAAAACAAAACTGAGACAGACCAATCTATTTTCAAAAGGCCAAACTGAAGGAACTGAAAACTACAAATAGAAGAAATGGTGAAAAGGCATATTCTAAAAATGGTTTCAATATTAATCATCTATGGTGTTATATCACAAGGGAATTTTGTTTTTAAAGATAACAATTTTAACTTACTTTGTAAAATAAACATAGCACAAATTTAGCAATTAAAATATTTAGCTGCATGACTAAGTGTCTGGAAGTTAGTCAGGTATTTAAATATGTAAATTAAAATTATAGCCTGTAGTAACATCCAATATTTTAATTGTGAAGACAAATCAAAACATTTAGCATGTTTTGTTTACTAGACACATACATCTGACTCTCATTACAAAACCCACAGCGTCTTTCTGTGTTCAGAGGAAAGGCAGCGTGTCACTTTATTAGATAATTACCTTTTAATTTTAAGATAAATATCAAGTGGACAAGGGAATCTATTTTCTTTCAAAACTGAAACTAGATGTTCTATACCACCTCTGTAGAGACTCTTCCATTGTTCATACTACTTGAAATATTAATTATGATTAAGTATTAAGTACTGGCTCTACCTCCATTCACTGAAAAAATGCACCACTGTATTCTATAACTATTTCCCAAAGGCTGCAGAATAGTACTATTGTACAATGTGCTGGTTTGAGATGTTTCTGAAAGAAACTGTAGTCCTTTTATGTAAGCGGTGTACATAACTATATTAATACTTTTGTCTGACTCTAGTTAATGCTATTCGACACTCAGGAGTCCCTTCTTCCAGTTAAGGCACATTTTAATCTGATTTTTGCATGTACAGGATGAGGCCCCAGTCCAACAATCCATTCCACATGGGTTGGACCCTTCTTGATAAAGCTGAAGATTTGGGGGTCTGCATGGGTGCAAGGGTCTGCTGTGTATGCCTGCATGCAGGATCAGGGCCCAAGTTTAAAAACCTTCCCTGCAAGCTCTGGTAGTACTAAAATGACTGCAATTAACTATAGTAAGAAACGCATAGATCAGACCTTTTGAAAACTTGCCTGTGTGCAACTGGACGAACATAGCACTCTTGATTTGGCTTGTTCAACTGGCACAGTCCAGGAGAAGAGGTCAAGTGTTGGATCTCTTATCTAAGATACAGTATTCAGTGCAAAAAAAAAAAAAATTCTGATTGAGCCAGTGTTCATGTCACACATGCTACTATCTGTCTGTGGTGGCAAGAAACTGAAGCCGTAGGCCAAAAACTTCAAATCCAGGTGCTTAATGTTAGGAGGCTATGCTAGATCCATCGTCGGGCATCTAACTGGAAATGGCCTGATTTTCAGACATGCTGGGCACAGTGGGTAATTTGGCCCTCTGGAAACAATGGGAGACACAGGTGCTTAAATTTAGGCCACTTTTTATTTAGAGGCCTAAATATGGTTTTAAGAACCTAACTTCAGGCACCCCCGTATGAAAAATGTTGGCGACACTTATTTGATGGGAAGGGAAAGGGATAAACCCCATTTTTGTGGATCCAAGCCCAGAATATTCCAATGCATTCTGCTCTTAAACCTTTGCTAGGGCAGGTGAAATGGATGTTTTAAGAAACACAGAATCATTTCTGGAAATCCCTGGTATTTCTGGAAATCCCTGGTATTTCTGGAAATCTCTCTCCTCAATGTATGTATTCTATGTTCTTGTTTGTTTGTTTTTTTTTAATTCAGCCTTTCTTAACCTGTATTACTTTCCATTTTACCCTGTAGTAATACGTAGAAATCCATTTGGAATGGACATCTGTTGTCGGAAGGGGTCAAGAAGCCCGCTCCAGGAACTGTACAATCCCATCCAGGTGAGTGTATCAACTTCGCAGCCCATCCAATAAACACAGCCTGTATTTACTTGCAGAGTTTTAGGTTTTTCTTCCCCATAGCATAATCATGTTCATCCTGGGACCTGCACAGCTAAATCACAGCTTGAGCTAAAGGACTAAGTTTCCTAGCAGTAAGCTGTAGCAGAGTTTTTTGTCCTCTGTAGATCAAGTGACAGCGGGTTACAATGGCACTGCTGTAAGACACTTTTGGTTTTGGGTTATAATGTGGAGGGACTTCCAGCTAGCCCAGATGGCTTTCCAATCAAAGCTGGTTGCAGGTATGCCGTCCAAACAAGCTGAATATTTTCCAGCGAGGCAGATCATGATATTACTGAATGCTACGTTATGCCATGATTAGTCCCACTGAAATCATTGAGGCTACTTGTGTGGGAAGGGACTACTCAATGTGAGTAAGGATATCCTGAGTTCTTCTCATTGTGATATCCAGAGCGAAAAAGCATCTCAACTTCAGGTCTCCAATTTCTGCTGCTGTTCACTTAGTCTCCATGTGGGTGCTGAATTGGCTTTTTCAAGCACAGTGCTTCCTGTTGGCAACTGAGAGGAAGTGCTGCTGTTGAGAGAAAATGACAGCTGACTTTTAAGCATACAGTATTTATTAAGGTTTAATAGCTGCCTATTTTATATTTATATCCTAGTTAATACATTTTGCAAAACTGAGTTAGCTATTAAGGAAAGTGAGGTTAACTCATTAGATATAACAAGGCAGTAAGTGTTTTAAATACTTGTTGATTATGCAAATAATTGCTATACAGTACGCAAAATAAGTGCCAAGTTATTTTAATACATTTATAAAGTATTGTCAACAATCATCTAAAGATACAATATTTATTATGCAAATGAGTAAAGTGTAGGCATCCAATAATCTTGTGTTTGTTAGCATACATTAGTTTCCTGATTAAATCTCAATTCTACGTGTAACAGAGAACATGAACTTACCAATTTTTGTAATAACACTTGATACAAGTGATGTACAATCAATGTTGCAAAATGGAAGGTGCACTCTCCATAAGAACAAACATGCTGCAAAGGAAAAATAATAAACTCTTGAAAAGCTTTTAGAAAAGGGCTGGTGTGGAGAAGAAGGTTTTGTCTATTGTGTCTGGGGTCTGCTGTGCATCAATTGAAATCTTCTTGCCATTTAATAGTCCCATTACCAAAGGTCATCCCGTATGAAAAGAACAGAGGAATATCTCATAGGGTGTTAATCTGATGCCTTGCAAGTTTGGTGAACTACAGGTTTTCTAACCTTTTTGCAAGCAGTGAACCCAGCTGGCAGCTCCCTTAATGCTTCCCCCTTCTTTTCTACGTCTTGATCAAGTATTCTGTGAAAAGTCAATGTTTGAATAAATTCAGCATTTCTTGCATCCAGTGTTGAACTAAGGAGATGACGTTTTTCACACACACAAAATTTCCATCTGTACATTGGCCTCTTCTGTTCTTAGCACATTAAAAAGGCAGAATATTCCACTGCTTTTTGGACTGGATTTTATGTGCAGCACATGGTTCAAGAGTATTCTAGTGGACACTTTATTGTTAGCATGCAGATGTATATATTTCAGGGAAATGATAACAGCAAGAGACAGTGGGTGGAGGGGGAGATATTAACAAGGAACTGATTTTGGGGTCTCCACTGAAATATTTCTTTTATTTCTTTGAGCCTCCTCCCCCATTAAGTCACAGTTACATTCTTTTCCATAAGAAGGGGAAAAAAATCTCTCTACTGCCTGGAAGGTAGCAGAATAGGAAGCCAGATTATTTTTTGGAGCAGCAGTTCTCAAGCTGTGGGTCAGAATCCCCCAGGAGGTCCCCCAGCCATTGTCAAGGGAATATGAGCATACTCTTATCCTTTCTCTCCAGTCCTCTGCTGATCAGTGACTTACAACATACAACTCAGAAGTCATGATAATTGGAGGAATAGAAAGTTTTGGCCAAGGACAACAGAACAAACCTCATTCTCCTATGAAAAATGCCATTGGATATTTAATACTGTCCAGGCATATCATAAAGGATTGCAGGTGTTAAGGGCTCAGCCAAAAGAAGACACACACATGCACACAAAGCCACAGTAATCTGTTTGGTATTCAGTTTAGCTACCTTTGTAAAATGAAGGACTACAGGTACTTGTCGCTCTAGGGAGTCTGCGCAATTCAAGCACCAGACTAAACCGCTGAGAGAGTCCCTGCAGCAATCTGGCTTTGGCTAGATACGGTTGTAATTCTTTCAGTGTATGCAACTTTAAATATTCAGTTTGTCCAGCTGCATGTTCTTATTACAACTGCATGTTCTAATAATCAGAGAAACCCATTGGCTAGTTTGCTGCCTTCACCTACAGAATGCTAAAGTGCAGCTTTCAAAATTTTCCAGCCTACGCATCTGTTAGCTAGTATTGTAACTGGTACTGCTCTTAGAGTTGGTGCGAATGCTGCCATCAATGAAAAAAGAAGCAAGATTGAGCCCCCTGGTAATAAGAGCGATAACTTTACTATTGGGTTTAGTTATATTCCTGTAGCAAATACAAATCATGCCATTCTCAAGAAAGTTTTCTTGTTATACATTCGACACAGGGATTGCCTTATATTTATAAGCATGGTGGAGATGCATTGATTTACACCAGGTGAAGGTCTGGCCTGTAGTATCTGCTATACAAAAATATACCAGTGTATTTGATCTGCTCTTTTCCTCCTCCTTTTATGGAGTTGCTAGCAGATGCTGTGTTTTCTGGTGAATCTCTCTGTTTAATAAATGATTGTAAAAATAGTTTTACTTCACCTTTATCTTACTGGTTCAAATCCAGAGGGGACCAAACTTTGGTGCTGTCTAATGGATGTCCAATGGCCTACGCAAACCGAATTTAGAGGTTTCAGTCCAGTGCTCAGTGGATAGATGCCCTCATCACAAAAGATTGCCACCCTAATGGGCTGTAATTGTTAATAGCTTCGCAAGAGAAGTGTAAGATTTAATGGATATAGATAGTGAAATTCACCGCTCAGTAGAGGGACCAGCACACAGTCCTTGAACCACTTAAGTCCCATTTATTTAAGTGAGTGCACAGCCTTGTACTGGACCCACTGCACAATCCCACAGGTAGGAACAGGCTTCTTGCCCCTACACATGGTCCCTCTATGTCAGGTTTGAAGTATAATAGGAGGGCCATGTGTGGGAAGTTTGCCTTCCCTATGCTGTATGTTTTCTGTGGACAGAGGACTTCATTTTTTTGGGCTGTCAGTGAAGGACTTTCACATGCACGAGTACCACATTAAGGCAATATAGTCAAACTTTAGATGAACTGACAAAACAGAGTAGACTCATTCTGTCACATAACTCCAAAGGGAAGAGGGAAAGCATGCAGCATCAGGTGACTAGTGATATTGCATACTCCTGGGGGAATTCTGCACCACTGTGCAATGCAGAATTTGTGCAGAAATTAATGTTCTGCGCAGTGCTGCTGGCCGCCACTAGAGGCTGCTGGACCCGGCAGAGCCCAGCTCATAAATAGAAGACATTGTCGGGGTGAGGGAAATGGAGCTGGAGGGTTCCAGGTAGCTGCAGTTCCTGGAATGTCCTGAAGGAAGGAGGTGGTGTCCAGGAAACTCCACAGAAGCCTGGGACCCAGCATCAGGCTGTTTCTCCCTCTGGATCCCTGGGCTCTGGGAGGTAGGGGGTGCTAGTGTCTGGGCTGGGGGGCCCCATGGCTGGGCTATGGGGGGTAAGATGTTTCTGTGTCTGGCTCTGGTGGCAGGGGGCAAAGAGGCAGAGAAACAGGAACTGGGTTGTCATAGGGGTTTAACTCTACTCCTGTGGGAATTTTTTGTGTCTCTCTGTATTGTTACAGACATAGTTGCTGACAAGTATTTTGAAATAAATTACCAAAATAATTGAAACTGATGTGATTAGGTAGCGTTATTTTGACAAATAAAATATACAGAATTTTAAAATATTGTGTGCAGAATTTAATTTTTTTGGCATAGAATTCCCCCAAGAGTAAGTTACTGTACTATGAGTGTGCCTGGGCGGGGGCAGAAACGTAGGCGTAACTGACGAAGGACTAAGAGTCTTGTGTGAATGTGGCATAAACTCACTTGGTAGCTTGTTCTTTGTATTTCAAACCTCAGGACTTTAAAAACATGGGTAAACAAATATTTGCAAAGCATATTCTTAGAAAAATGCCACATGCCACAGTATCTTGTAATTACATGACTTTGTACAGCCCCAGTGCTCTAAAAATAACAGTTAATTGTGGATCAGCCCATTCAGCTCAAGTGACTGAAAGTTCAAAATGAGTCAACAATATATTTGGGCTTGAGCACATCAGTGGGCGACACTGATCTGTTCAACCCAGTTAAAAACAGTATTAAATTGTGAGCAATTGATAGCTAAAATGGACAAAATGTTAAAAGAGGGGAAAATGTAAGGTAGGGCCCATGATCTTGCACTTCTGTGTAGGCAAAATTCATACTGGATTCTAAGGGAGTTTGGCCTGTATATAGTCTCATCCCGCTATCAGGCATTTATTCTTTATTTCTCACCTACAGAGAAAAACACTGGTCTACATAAAGGTTGCAGGATCGAGTCCTAGGATCATAGTTTCCATGCTTCAATTTCTAACCTTAGATCTCCTGACTTTCATTTGTGAATCATGTGTCTAGTTAACCATAGGTCAAACCTTCAGTGATTTTTGTTGTTGTTGTTGTTTTTCTTTTCAAAAGATGAGTCCATCCATTGAAGAGCTGTGCTGCTAGGAGGTTACGTTTTGGTGGGGCCTGAGCTGAGCTTCCCAACCATTAGCCTAAGCTGGTGCAGCTATGCAGCGGTCCCAACGTGGACCTCATACTGCCTTGTGTCCTGACATTTTATTGGACTACTGTTAGAGAGTAGCAATTTCTTTTCTTTTTGCTGTTCTTTTTATCACATCTTGCTAAATGGCCCAAAGAACACAAGCTGATGCCTTTGAGACCATACAGTGATTATGCAGCCTCAGTTACGTCAGCCCTCAAGTGTTCCCTTTCTGGAGATGCTACATCATCATCCCTGGATCTGGCTCTCTGCAAAGGATCAGTGTATGTCAACCCAGATCAGCCATAGTCCCTTCCATCTGAGTCGATAATTTTCTGTTTTTCTCTGGCCCACCTACCATAAAGTGACTTCATTGGCACTCATACCTGTTGCTGGATGGATGATAGCGTAGTGATCTAAGCTTCATTTCTAGAATACCTAGTTGCCCTGGAACTACGGGTTCAAATCCCAGCAATGTCAATTCAGCTCATCATACTTCTGAGCTAGAGACATTGGTTACCCTATATAGCTTACTGCGTGTGGTAGAGTTTTGGATCTTAAAAAGCAGAGTTTGGAATCTGAAAAAAAAAAACCCACAAAGTTCTTGGGATATTTGAAAGGTCTCTGGTACTTTTGGTGAGAGGATGGCATTGCGTCAGTGCCCTCAGCCAAAATTTTTCCTCTTCTCACTTGGTTATGGTGTGCTGCACACATGCTGGCTACCATGTTCCACCCCAGGGGTAACTGTGTGTCAACTTTTATTATAAAAGCCCTGAGATTTGGTACTGTGCAATGCAGAAGATTACAGAAGTTCGTCTGTGTGCTAAAAACCAAGACATTAGGTGCTGAGCATCAATAGGTTCAAAGACAAATTGTTGTAAATGTGCACATGCATTTGTTGTGTGTAAACTTTTATATGCCCATATTTTTACCAACAGTGCTAGTAAGTAGAATCACAATGTGTGCCCCTAAGAAACAGGATAACATTTTGCTCCTGTTTTTACATGCAGATGAGCTCTTGCAAATAATAGTAACTTGGTGAAAGCCGCTCATAATAGCTTTTGTTGATAGAGAACATATAAAGATTCAACAAGGGGGAAGAATGGGGAGCTAGTAAAAACAGATACATACCATTCCAAACACCGGTCGCTTAATCCTATCGCTACAGACCATCAGGTAAATGATAGCAGTACATCTAATTATCCTATGCTGAAATAGCAGATGTCCACCGGTGAAAGAATAATTAATTGATTTACTCCAAGGATAACTCCTTATGCAAATATATTACTTACTGTCATGCTTGCAAGTAGTAGAAAACAGCTGGCTGGCAATGAAATACTACATTAACCTTAGCATAAGCATAACACTAGTGAGAATACTTTTTTTTTTAATTACAGATTACAAATAAGAGCTCATTTTAGAAGTTTGGGAAATCACTTGGGTGTGTGTGTAATGGGGTGGCACTCACCTCTTGCAAACGCCTCCACTTGACAGAGCTTGTGTGCCTGCCCTTTCCCTCTGCCCTGCAGTGAGTCTTCAGCAATTCAGCCCCCATCCGAGTCTCTCTCAGTCTGTATGTGAAATAAAAAGAAAACTCCTTCCGGTGCTACAAGTCCAACAGGGGCTTCTTTCAGCGCCCTCTGTGACATCTCTTTATCTGTAGCCCTATCCCTGGGCTCGCTCCTTTATCAATCCCAACTATACATACACAATGATTGGTAACGGCTAATTTAGACCCTATCAAGAAAGAGATCTTGGAGTCCTTGTGGATAATTCTCTGAAAAATCTGCTCAAGGGATGTTAGGAACACTTAAGAAAGTGATAGATAATAAAACTGTAAATATCATAATACCACTATATAAATCCATGGTATGCCCACAACTTGAATATTGCATGTAGTTCTGGTCACCCCTTCTCAGAAAAGATATGTTAGAATTGGAAAAGATACAGAGAAGGGCAACAAAAATGATTATGGATATGGAACAGCTTGCATGAGAGGAGAGATTAAAAAGACTGGAACTATTCATCTTGGAAAAGAGACGACTAAGAGAAGATCTGATGCAGGTCTATAGAATCATGAATGGTGTGGAGAAAGTGAATAAGGAAGTGAATACCACAAGAACAGGAATCACTCAATGAAATTATATAGGCAACAGCTTTAAAACAAACAAAAGGAAATACTTCACACAATGCACAGTCAGCTTGTGGAGCTCCTTGCCAGAGGATGTTGTGAAAGCCAAGACACTAATAGAGTTCAAAAAAGAACTAGATAAGTTCATGGAGGATAGGTCCATCAATGGCTATTAGACAAGGTGGTCAGTGATGCAACTCTGTGCCCTGGGTGTCCCTAAGCCTCTGACTGCTAGATGCTGGTACTGATTGACAGGGGATGGATCACTAGATAATTGCCCGGTTCTGTTCATTCCCTCTGAAGCAACTGACAGTGGCCACTGTGGGAAGATGGGGTACTGGGCTAGATGGACCATTGGTCTGACCCAGTATGACCGTTCTTGGGTTGATTACATCTGGGACTATTGCAAATGTCCTATACACAAAAGCTGCCAATTGCTGACATGAAGACAAGTGTTTGTCACATACTCCTCTAGAGACTGAGCACATCCTCGCTGCTCTGTAATAAGTGCTCCAGTACTGCCAGCTAAATGGCTGCATCCCAAGCCCATCTCCCTGCTCAGATCTCCTAACTATTCATACTATAACCTCTCCTGGTATGTTTCTGGCAATGTTCTCCATGGTGTCTGGGGAATGAATTGCATTTGTCAATACATCTTCAATTTCTTCTGTATGTTTTGTTAGAGAGCTGCTTTAACCCTATGCTGCCAATTCATATGTCTAATGCAACAAGGAAAAACAATCCTCTCTAACTCCAGGGAGTCTAGCTACAAACTACCTATCCCTAATGGTCTGTAATGTGTCCTAATAGGCTCTATTAAGAAAACAAGGGAAGAAGGACATTCAAAAACTATCTACTGAGACTTGCAATTTGCAGTTATCTAACTGAATTTTGGTATGAAAGATGCAAAAACATTAAAGGTTAAAATTGCAGTTTTGTCCACAATGTCCAGTTTTCTCAATTCCCATTTTTACAGATGGTGCACATCTAATGTGCAACTGCAGGGGCTCAGAGCTGACCTTTCAGAGTAATTGATAGAGTTCTTAGCTCTTTCAAACATCAGTTGTCTCAGTAATATAGCCAGCTGTGTCTGACTCAAGCTCTCTACAATAAATGTGCAGCATTAAATATATGACCACTCCTTTGTAAACACTACAGACACAGCAAAGCTAAAATGTGGTCAGTGACCCCCACAAACTACACGGCTGCAGAAGCTGCTGTGCATTTGGCAGTACTCTCATATGGAAATAGGTGGTGTCAGTCTGAAGTGGACTGCATCCAAAAGGATATCTGTTTTTCATTGATTTCATTTAAAAACTGCTGAATCACTTTCTCTGAGGAATACATGATTACCTTGCGTCTGATGAAGTGGGTATTCACCCATGAAAGCTTATGCTCCCATACATGTGTTAGTCTATAAGGTGCCACAGGACTTTTTGTTGATAATTACCTTGTGCTCTGTATTCATCAGTCCCCACGTTTCAAAAAAATAGGGACACTCTGGACAAATTTTATGTACAAGTGTGTGTAAGCGGTTTTTTTTTTTTAAATTTAACAGCGCTTATGCAAGGGGAATGCCCAGATAGCCAGTTAAGCCATCGTTCCAGCAGCTTGTGCTACCGAAAGAGGTGGGAAGTAGCCAAAGTGAGGTGCCAGAAGCTGATCCATGTTACTTAACTGACAGTGTCATTTCAAACACTGTTCCCACTGAAACACGTTCTACTCAGGTTTCCAGGGTCAACGTGGACCACATTAGAACCATTTTTATTTGTGAGTTTCAGATCTAGACTCCTAGTGAACTGGAAAAGTGAGATGAAAAATCTGTTTCAACCTGGTTTTAGTCCATTCCTACTATGTGTGAAACCGATTTAGCAAGATTTTCAAACATGGTTCCTCTGCAAGTGCTGACTGAAATGAAGGGTTTATCTATACTACAGTAGCAACCAGGAGGGCACCTGGTTAGAGTATTATTGTCCCTAACATGCTTAAAACATAGTTCTGTTCCATACTGGGATGGGACCTAATCATGTTTTATCTGTGTCACCAAATTATGGTAGAGTGTTGGACAAAATAGGGTAGTAGTGGAGTTTAATGGCATTGTTAAAACAAGATTGTCTCATGTATACTCCAAGGCAGAACCATGTTTTAACTCATAGACTCATAGACTCATAGGTCAGAAGGGACCAATCTGATCATCTAGTCTGACCTCCTGCACAAGGCAGGCCACAGACCCCCACCCATCCAATTTTATACAACCCCTATCCCAGGACCGAGTTATTGAAATCCTCAAAAATGGTTTGAAGACCTCAAGCTGCAGAGACACCACCAGCAAGCGACCCGTGCCCCACGCTGCAGGGGAAGGCGAAAAACCTCCAGGGCACCTGCCAATCCGCCCTGGAGGAAAATTCCTTCCCGACCCCAAATATGGCGATCAGCTAAACCCTGAGCATGTGGGCAAGAGTCACCAGCCAGCACCCAAGAAGGAGTTCTCCGCAGCAACTCAGTACCCATCGCATGCAACATCTCCCCGCAGACCATTGAGCAGACCTGTCTGGTGGTAATTCAAGATCAATTGCCCAAATTAACGATCCTATCATAACATCCCCTCCATATACTTATCAAGCTTTGTCTTAAAGCTAGGAAAGTCTTTTGCCCCTACTACTTCCCTCGGAAGGCTATTCCAGAACTTCACTCCCCTAATGGTCAGAAACCTTCGTCTAATTTCAAGTCTAAACTTCCTAATATCCAGTTTATACCCATTCGTCCTCGTGGCTACATTAGTATGAAACTTAAATAATTCCTCTCCCTCCCTAACGTTAACCCCCTTGATATATTTATATAGGGCGAGCATATCCCCCCTCAGCCTTCTTTTGGCCAGGCTAAACAAGCCAAGCTCTTTGAGTCTCCTTTCATAAGGCAGTTTTTCCATTCCTCGGATCATCCTCGTAGCCCGTCTCTGAACCTGTTCCAGTTTGAATTCATCCTTCTTGAACATGGGACACCAGAACTGCACACAGTATTCCAGATGGGGTCTCACCAACGCCGTATACAACGGTACTAACACCTCCTTATCCTTGCAGGAAATACCCCGCCTGATGCATCCCAAAATCGCATTTGCTTTTTTAACAGCCGTATCACATTGGCGACTCATAGTCATCCTGCTATCAACCAGTACCCCAAGGTCCTTCTCTTCCTCCGTCGCTTCCAACTGATGCGCCCCCAACGTATATCCAAAATTCTTATTATTAATTCCTAAATGCATGACCTTGCACTTTTCACTATTGTATTTCATCCTATTTCTATTACTCCAGTTTACAAGGTGGTTCAGATCTTCTTGAATAGTATCCCTGTCCTTCTCCGTGTTAGCAATACCCCCCAGCTTCGTGTCATCCGCGAACTTTATTAGCACATTCCCGCTCTTTGTGCCAAGTTCAGTAATAAAAAGGTTAAATAAGATCGGTCCCAAAACCGATCCTTGAGGGACTCCACTGGTGACCTCCTTCCAGTCCGACAGTTCACCTTTCAATACAACCCTCTGGAGTCTCCCCTTTAACCAGTTCCTTATCCACCTTACAACTTTCATATTCACTCCCAGCTTTTCCAATTTAACTAACAGCTCCCCCTGCGGAACCGTGTCGAACGCCTTACTGAAATCTAGGTAAATTATATCTACCGCATTTCCTTTATCTAAGTAATCCGTCACCTTCTCAAAGAAGGAGATCAGATTGGTTTGGCACGATCTACCTTTAGTAAATCCGTGTTGCAATTCGTCCCAATTACCATTGACCTCTATGTCCTTAACTACTTTCTCTCTTAAAATTTTTTCCAAGACCTTACATACTACAGACGTCAAACTAACAGGCCTATAATTACCCGGATCACTCTTTTTCCCTTTCTTAAAAATAGGAACTACATTAGCAATCCTCCAGTCATACGGCACAACACCCGAGATTATCGATTGCTTAAAAATTCTCGCTAACGGGCTCGCAATTTCACGCGCCAGTTCCTTTAATATCCTCGGGTGGAGATTGTCCGGGCCCTCCGACTTCGACCCATCGAGCTGTTCAAGTACGGCCTCTACCTCAGTTGCAGTAATATCCACTTCCATATCCACATTCCCGTTTATCATCCCTCCATCATCGCAAGGTTCCTCACTAGTCTTATTAAAAACCGAGGCAAAGTACTTGTTTAGATGTTGGGCCATGCCTAGGTTATCCTTAACCTCCATTCCATCCTCAGTGTATAGCGGCCCCACTTCTTCTTTCTTTGTTTTCTTCTTATTTATGTGGCTGTAGAACCTTTTACTATTGGTTTTGATTCCCTTTGCAAGTTCCAGTTCAATGCGGCTTTTAGCCTTCCTCACTTTATCCCTACATGTTCTGACCTCAGCAAGGTAGCTTTCTTTACTGATCCTGCCTTCCTTCCACTCCCTATAAGCTTTCTGCTTTTGTCTAATCCCCTCTCTGAGTTGCTTGCTCATCCAGTTTGGCCTGCAACTCCTGCCCATGGTTCTTTTCCCCTTTCTCGGGATGCAGGCTTCCGACAGTCTCCGCAGCTGCGACTTAAAGTAATTCCAGGCCTCCTCCACATTTAAATCCACTAATTCCTCCGTCCAATCCACTTCCCTAACTAATTTCCTTAACTCTTTAAAATTAGCCCTCGAGAAGTCAAAAACCCTAATCGCAGATCTACATTTGTTTATCCTTCCATCTAGTTTGAACTGAATCAGCTCATGATCACTCGAACCAAGGTTGTCCCCTACCACCATTTCTTCTACGAGATCCTCACTGCTCACCAACACCAAGTCTAAAATGGCATCCCCTCTCGTAGGTGCTTCAACTACTTGATGAAGAAATCCATCCGCTATCACATCCAGAAAAATCTGACCCCTATTATTCGTGCAAGTACTCGTCCTCCAGTCTATATCCGGGAAGTTGAAGTCCCCCATAATCACACATTTCCCCTTTGTGTTTACTTCATTAAAGACATTAAAGAGGTCTCTATCCATATCCCAATCCGATCCCGGCGGTCTGTAGCACACCCCAAGCACTATCTCAGGGGAAGCTCTAGTTGCTTTTTTACCCAGCGTGATTTTTGCCCAGACGGACTCCGTCTTATCCATTCCATCGCATCTTATTTCGCTACATTTAATTTCATCATTGATGTACAAGGCTACTCCCCCACCTTTGCCTTTCTTCCTGTCTTTTCTGAACAGCACATAGCCTTCAATACCCGTGCTCCAGTCATGAGTACTATTCCACCAGGTTTCGGTAATCCCTATAATATCCGGCTTCACTTCCTGCACGAGTAACTCCAGTTCCTCCATCTTGTTACCTAGGCTCCTCGCATTAGTGTACAAACCTTTTAATTTCCGGCGTTTGGCGTCAGTGACATTCTTTCCCCCGTCGTGCACAAACTGTCTGCCACCAGCATCACCCGTTACTCTGGTTTCTACTCCACTATTCCTCCTTGGATCAAATCTTGGGGCCGCAAGGGTATCCCCGCTCACTTTGTTTACTTCCCTCTCCAGGTTATGTTCTGGCGTGGAGATCTCCCGAACATTTCCCAACCATCTCCCCCAACTTTCTAGTTTAAAGCCCTCTTGATGAGGTCGGCGAGCCTCCATCCTAGAATCCTATTTCCCTCCTTGCTGAGATGAAGTCCATCCTGAGCAAACAGTTGTCTATCCGTAAATGCGTCCCAGTGACCGTACATCCCAAAGCCCTCCTTATAACACCACTCCCTGAGCCATCTGTTGATCGCCATAATCTTGTCCCTCCTTCGTCGCCCCGCTCTAGGAACCGGCAGAATCCCACTGAAGATCACCTGAGCCTCGATGTCTTTAAGCCTCTTCCCCAGTCTGAAATAGTCCTCCTTGATACAGTCCAGTGAGTAACTAGCTGTATCGTTCGTTCCCACATGAAGGATAATCAACGGATTTTTTCCCGCTCCCGCTAAGATCGTATTCAGGCTCAAGTCCACATCCTGTATCTTAGCCCCCGGCAGACAGCACACTCTTCTGTTCTCCCGATCTGGTCTAGTTACAGGCCTGTCTACTCTTCTCAGTAGAGAGTCTCCAATCACGTAGACTTGCCTTTTCCTGGTGACAATGCGATTCTCCGGTCTATCCCCCACAGCAGCTGGCCGTGATTCCTCCGGATTTGTATTCGACCTCACAATCCTCCTAGGGCTCGTACTTGATGTCGCCTCCACTGACTGCTCCTCTCCATCTGCAGGACTAGCTGCTTGCCTCTTCTTCCTCGCCGTTACTCCTTCAGCAGCCCGCTGTGTTCCATCTTCATTTCCCAACTCAGCAAACCTATTCCTGAGTTCTATTTGTCCATCGCTGGCCCGTCTTATCCTCTGTCTGGTTCTCCTAGTGACATGCTTCCACCGTCCACTTTCCTCACCCAGCAGTCCCTCCTCAGAGTCCTTAGGTCCTGCTTTTGTCCGCTCGCCTGAGCTTGTCCCCTGTGCCTCATCATGTCTGTGTTCCATCATCTGCTCAAATCCCCTTCTAAACTCAGCCAGAGTTTCCACTTGCATCTCCAGTCCCCTTACCTTTTCCTCCAGCAGCTCTATCAGACGACACTTCATGCAGATGAAACTCCTTTCAGGTGCTCCCTCTAGGACCATGTACATGCCGCAGCTGCCGCACCCAGTCATCCTCAGTGTGTCTGCACCTGCTGCCTCTGCCTCCATCGTAGCGCTGCAACTCTGTGCCTGGCAATCCACAGCTCACACCGCACCGCAGGGCACCGACCAGCGCAGGGCTGCCTCTTCCCTGGTCTGCCTTCCTGGTTCCTCTGCCTTGGTCTCCCCTGCAACCTCCCCCTGGAAACTCCCCTGTTAGCCGCTCTGTTCGCCGCCTCCTGTGCCGCTGCAGCTGACTGTGCCGCTGCCTGAGTGCCTGGCTCCTTATATAGGACCCCTAATCAGGTAAGCCCCGCCCCCAACTCAGGGCTCAGCCTCGCTCTCAGCACACAGCCCCTAGCAGCCTGCACACACACTCACTCACACACAAACACCACAAACTACAAAAACCACAAAAACCTGCTCCTCCAACAGCACTCCCACTGAAACTCCCCTGTTAGCCGCTCTGTTCGCCGCCTCCTGTGCCGCTGCAGCTGAGGGACAGTCAAGTTGCAGCCTTAATTTCCGAACATGGTGATGCATGAAGTATAGCCCAACTTGTCTATTCAGATCATAGAGAGAGAGAGACAGGAATGGGGAGTGAAATCCTCACTCACGTGAATCAGTGGCAAAACTTCAATGGGCCAACCTTTCACCCAGAGAATCTAATCAGGAACTCCCATTTGACACATGACAACACTAAAGACTAGTGGGCATTCATTACAGCAGTTACTTTTCCTGCCTTTTTCACAGTTCATGACATACTATTGCACTAGAAAATGTTGCAAAGTTTAATTCTGATGCTGAAAAGGTTCCCAGCCCCCCTCTCCCCATCAGATTATTATAGCTCAGAGGTTCTCAAACTGGGGGTCAAGACCCCTCGGGGTCATGCGGTTATTACCTGGGGGGGGGTGTCACAAGCTGTCACCCTCCACCCCAAACCTCGCTTTATCTCCAGCATTTATAATGGTGTTAAATATATGAAAAAGTGTTTTTAATTTATTAGGGGGTTGCACTCAGAGGCTTGCTATGTGAAAGGGGTCACCAGTACAAAAGTTTGAGAGCCACTGTTATAGCCAAACCAAAGAGTTGGCAACTTACAATGCTCTTATGCTCATGTGTTTTTCCAGGCACTAGAAATACACAGAGGGATGTTACTTTCCTTCCAATTTTAAATCACCTCTGAGCAACATTCAGACTGCAAAATACTAAAGTCCATCACAGCAAATCAAAAAATTCTGTTGAAGTTTTGGGATTCATTTAAAGAAATACATTACTACTGCAGGCAAATTACATTAAAGGAAAGCATAGTCACACAGCAGATTGGCCAGGACTCTGAAGCTAACTAGCAAATTAATACCTTAGTTTAGATATTTCCCCTCCTTCCTGTAAATGCGGAATGCCACCTTGAGATCATTTTGAACAAGTATCTGGGGATAAGTAAAAGGAAATGGATGTTAAATCAATTAGATGATAAAAGACAAATACTCAGGCTGCCATGGGGAATTGACATAAGTTGCTGAAACAATCATTGAATTCTATAGCTGGGAGAAGACTTTTTCATCTATTCAAGTCATGCTTGGCTTTTGCCATGCATATATTTTACTTATGAAACATCAGTTGACATGATTGTATTTACATAGCAATATAGTTAAATGTCATATTTTGGGATTGAAGCCTTGATGTCAATAGATGGATGGGATGCTAGAGAACAGATGCACAGTGTTAGCTTTCAGCTCATTTTGATACATTAAATATTCATAATAAGCACCGGTGACGGAGAAAAGAAATGTTTCATTGGACTGGTACATTGAAAGATGAAGTCCTGGAACATTTCCAAAGCATAACATCTTACTTAATGTAAATTGAATGAAGGTCCCTGCGGTGAAGGTGAGATGCAGTATTAGTTACTTCTGCAATTGCTGCTTTGCTTTCTTTGACAGATTGTGTTGCCAGTGACATCACTCTGTAAAATAACTAATAATTTACTGTTATGAGTCATTTATGTAAGCAGAGCATAACTTTATTTTCATTGCTTAAGACCTACAAAAGTCACCCCGTGAACTCTTTCATACACTCTAACAGACACTTTTAAACATTCTCTGCAGTGCACACATTTATAGTCAAGGAACATAAAACTTTTCCCCAGCCCACATTTCAAACATAGGCACCCTTGTCATAAACAGATAGCTAAGGGTTAATGTCTCTTTCACCTGGAAAGGAGTAACCTGAAACACCTGACCAGAGGACCAATCAGGAAACAAGATTTTTTCAAATCTGGGTGGAGGGAAGTTTTGGGTGTGAGTTCTTTGTTCTTTGTCTTGTGTCTGTCCCTCTCGGCTATGGGAAGGATTTTTTCTGTCTCCTGCTTTCTAATCTTCTGTTTCCAAGTTGTGAGTACAAAGGTCATAAAACAATAGAGGTTATTGTTTTTTTTTCTTTTGTATTTACATGTGTGTAGTTGCTGGAGTGTTTTGAATTGTGTTCTTTTGAATAAGGCTGTTTATTCATATTTCTTTTAAGCAATTGACCCTGTATTTGTCACCTTGTATTTGTACAGAGAGACCATTTTTATGTATTTTTTCTTTCTTTTTATATAAAGCTTTCTTTTTACGACCTGTTGGAGTTTTTCTTTAGTGGGGAATTCCAGGGAATTGAGTCTGCAGCTCACCAGGGAATTGGTGGGAGGAAGAAGTCGGGGGAAAATCTCTCTGTGTTAGATTTACTAAGCCTGACTTTGCATACCCTCTGGCTGAAGGGGGAAGTACTTGTGTTTCCAGGACTGGAAACGGGGAGGGTGGAGTCCCTCTGTTTAGATTCACGGAGCTTGCTTCTGTGTATCTCTCCAGGAACCCAGGGAGGGAACTCCTGGAAGGGAGAAGGGGGGGGGGAGAAATGGTTTATTCCCCTTTGTTGTAAGACTCAAGGAATTTGGGTCTTGGGGTCCCCAGGGAAGGTTGCAGGGGGGACCAGAGTGCCCCAAAACACTCTAATTTTTTGGGTAGTGGCAGCTTTACCAGGTCCAAGCTGGTAACTAAGCTTGGACGTTTTCATGCTAACACCCATATTTTGGACGCTAAGGTCCAAATCTGGGAAATATGTTATGACAACCCTAATAAGATTGTTTTATCCCATATTTTTGGATGCTCGCATTACCACTTTCCCATGTATATTTCCATTTTACGAATGGCTTGGTACCAATGTGAGAACCCAAATGCAGGATGGAGAGACCTTATCAAACACCTGCCTTTGACACATGTCACCACACTGTGTGTAAAAGATAAATGGTTTATACATGCAGATATGTGTGTCTGTGCATTAATGCATATGAATATTTCAGGTGGCATTCTCAAGGATAAATAATATCCTAATCAGCCACAACAGGGTTTGCTCTAATAGACTGTTGGTGCACGTGGAGGAGCAAGGTCAAGTTACCTCAGATGCACACAAATAACCTGCTAGTACCCAGCAAAGTACTTAAGCAAATGTTTAACACTAAGCATGGGAGTATTCCCGCTGATTTCAATGTAGCTATACTGATCTACACCAGCGGAGGGCTAGACTGTAGTGATGATAGTATGGTGAGTTAAAAGAGGCAAGAAGGTTGCAGATTGTTGAATAGGCAGCTTTGTTGGGAAGGGACAGTTTAAAATGGTCACTTTTTCCTTCTGGCTCCTGCCTCTCTTTCCCCCAACTCTGAAAACTGCCTCTGTTATCTCTTCCAACCTCTAACTTTTTTTTTCCTCAAACCATTTAGCTTACTAGGAGTATATATTTTTTTCCTGCTAATAATGTGTTTACAGGTGGAACATCATCAAAACACTCAAGCAACCAATGAGAGAATGACTTTTGACAATGCCAAATGAAGTAGGGGAAGGAGGGGATTGTCCCTCTCTAATGTGATGGTCTTGAGTTTTTAAAATCCACCCGTGCAAGAACAAACAGGACACAAAGTTTTTATTGTATCCACTGTATAAATAGAGCTGTGCACCATACTTTCCTTCTACCCCACCCTCTGTCCCCTGTTCTTTTCCTGTGGCTTGTGGGAAATGATGTTGGTTTTACTGTGAATATAGCAAAAATTATGCTGAGAACTTAACTGTAGTTTGACCCTCTGTGACATACCAGGATTATAATTCAGACTAGTGGAGGGCTGTGTCACCCCTGCCCTGTGACCTTGTGGTGCTTTCCAGTGCCTTGCTGTATCAGCACCCAGCTGAGCTGCTCACAAACAGCCTTCCAGCAGACAAGCCACACCCCGAGAGTCTGTATGTAACTGCAGTCTGACAGCTATCTCTGGCTCTCGCCAGTCTTGGCTGTACTGCAGGGTGACCCCAACACCCCTCCAATCGTGGATTTCCCCCCAGAAATGTAGGTCCTATACTGCCTGTCTTGTACAGTACAAATATATTAAGTCTGTTATTTCTTTAAGAGACTAATATGCCATTTTATTATCTTAATTAGTTACTTGGACACTTCAATTTAAACACACTGGATTAGATAAAACAGTAAAGCAAGTTTATTAATTACAAAGAGATTACTTTATACTCACTTAAAAGCTATGAGGCATAACAGTTGGAAATGGTTACAAGAAAAATAAAGTCAAATAGTTGTTTCCTTTTGTCTTCTCAGCTGTGGAGAATGAGGTGGGCAGAGAGAGAGTGAGAGGGGAGCCTTGAGGTGTTTGTCCCTTTTTTTTTTTTATAGGTTCAGTCTTCCTCTTGAAAAACATTTCCAGCTGAGACCCAGGAGACAAAGAAACAATGTAGAAGGACTTTCCCTGGTTTGGTGGGGGGAGGAGGTCACTTTGAACTTCCTTTGTTTTCCCTCCCTGCTTGATGACTCTGTTTATTGCTTAAATGCAAATTAAGGCAAGCACACATTTTTTCCTTTGTTTAGGGTAAACCTGACTTCTGCCTGGGCAGGGCTGTGGGGTTTGGAACATGTGTTGTTAACATCATACAGGGGAATCTTATAACTTCGCATACAATATTGCCACACATATTTTATCGGGACAATACCGACTAGCAAATTGAGTTTATTGTACAAACATTATTACTATACTGTGCAGGGGGTGAATACAGGTTGTATTCCATCATACCTGCCTTTCCTTAAATGTAGTGGAATTTTGAAAAATGACCTGTATACAATTTGTGACTTTGCTCCACATTTTGGAGTTTGCTGTTGAACACTCAGTTTTGACAGCTGAGATGTATGCACATTAGAGAACACAACACAGGTTCTGTATGCAGCCCTCTTATAGCTACACAGTCCCACATTTGCAGACATATACATGAGTTTGTGCATAGAACTTGGTATTTATGGGCCTGATCCAAAACCCACTGAAGTCAATGGGACACCAATGGGGTTTGGGTCAGGCCCTTATATGTAAGTACCAGAAAAGGGAAAATGACTGCAATTACTGCATGGGCAAATGCAAGTTTTTTCCTGTATTACTGAAGCTATGTTGAACTTGTGTAGTGCATTTTATTTAAGGAAATCAAATGGGTTTAGACTTGTTAATAAACTGAGAATCAGACCACCACTGTGTGGTAGATCATTATTGTCATCCTCATTTTGCAGATGAGGTAAATGAGGCAGAGAGGCCCCTGCACAAGGTCCTTCACACTGCCTTACCCTTCTGCATCAGCCTTAATAAGCCAGCTTGGAGGGGGACATCAGGTAGGTTTACAGATGGGCTTTTGGCTCTGTGCTTATGTGAATCCAGTAGCCCAAACTCATATGTTTATGTGGGAGAGCGGCTTCAGGCTACAGAACTGTTGTCTGTCTCATGGGTTGAGGGGGTAAATTCTACCCTGAACTTGGCTTAGTCATCTGGGCAAAGTCCAATTACATGGTCTTTCTCTTAGGATGGGTGAATTTCACCTAGAGAGAGTCTTACCCAAAGTCAAACAGGGAAGCTTGTGGCAGAAATGTGAATAAACTCCAGGACACTTGACTCTCAGACCTGTTCTTTCCCCACAAACCCATCTTTCCTTCTTTTTATATTTGCTGGGTGTGCTCACAATTTTGCGGGCACTCTGATTGTGCCCTGTTTTGACAATCATAGTGTCCAGGAATGACAGTGCCACTTTAATTTAGGCTATTTGTGTCAGTAAGAACAAAAAAATATTGATGTTAAAGAAAAAAATTACCTTCTTACTGAAGCATAAATGATCTTGAAACAAAATACAGAGGCTAAAGAGACTTGAATCCTTAGTCAGATTTAATTAATTATTAATTCCTACTTCTGACAGTATCAGTGTAATTAAATTTGTGGCTGAAGAAGTGATAAGATAGAAAGTATCTTCTGTTAAGATACTGAATCTCTCTAAACAGCTAATGACAAAATACTGCCATTTGTTGTTAGGAACTAGCCTACTGATGTGCAACTTCAAATTCTATCTTTTGCTAACAAGCTGATGTGACACAAAAAATAAGGCAATATAAATCCATATATGCATACAGCTATTTGAATACAAAAAATGCAGATCTTAACCAAACCCAAAAGAAACTCACTAAGGTCTTGGGCAGTTGTCTGTTCAGGAGCTATGTTTTACAATTGTGTTGAATAGCAACTCTGGACTATGAGTTTGTACAGTCGGGTCCTGCAGGACACACCGTATAGCTCCATATTTGTGACTAATCAAGCGAGAGTGATCATTGTGCAAGGCATTTGCAAGGGATTGATGACTGGTTTGGAGGAGTAGACAGCTTGAGGTGCTACTGAGGGTCATTAAGCTCAGTCAGTCACTCCTCTCCAGAAAGTGCCCTGTATGTCAGTCAGTCATTGCTATTTTAAAAGCATGTTTAATTTATTTAAATTTATTTATAATTTATTTAAATTACCATCTTTTAACATGATAGAAATTAAAGAAAAACAAACAAACAAAAACTTGTGGCTATAGCATACTTGTGACATCAGATTCTAAGACCTAAAGAGGCCTCAACTGCTTGGGCTTTGCAGAGGAAGGTGAGAGAGTATATTCCATTATTATCCCTTTAAATAGTTTGTGAGCACTGCAGTGGTGCTCACTGTGTCCTGTGTTGTAGAAATCACGAGAAATGGATGGAACAGCAGGAT
Source organism: Gopherus flavomarginatus (assembly GCF_025201925.1). Classification (NCBI taxonomy): domain Eukaryota; kingdom Metazoa; phylum Chordata; order Testudines; family Testudinidae; genus Gopherus; species Gopherus flavomarginatus. The sequence goes on along the minus strand of NC_066617.1, from coordinate 105,787,617 downwards.
GTATGGAGCTAGGCCTGGCATGTTTGTGTATCTTTAGGAACCAGTTATTGGGACCCAACTGTGCCTATGTGGTTTCTTGCTATTATTTTTGTTGTGTAAAGAGGCCAAAAGATCAAACACTTGCCAATGAGGATGGGATCCTAAATCAGGAATGTAGTGGATTAGAGAGTGACTGGAGAGGCCAAGCAAAACTAAAGGAATCTGCAGCCACTGGGACTGTCAGTAAACTGCTCATTTAGGAAAAATTATAAATGTATTACTATCAGTACTACCAGCACTAAATGTGCAGAATGTTACAAATTACATCTGAGAGCTGATTAATGACTTTCCTCTGGATAATGTCTCAGAGGCATCACAAAAATATCTGGAACAGTCTGTATTTCCTGGCAGTTTCAACAGCATAGAACAGTGAGTATCACTAGATGGCTCACAAACTATTTAAAGGGATACTACCCTGTTCCTCATACACTATATTACTTGACGGTTTGCACTGTGAGGCACGAAGGCTAAATTATATTCTGGCAAAGGTATAGGTCATTGGGTCTGATCCAAAGCCCTGTGAAAGTCAGTGGAGTCTTTCTGCTGAGTTTAGTGGATGCTGGGTCAGGCCCTTCATGCCTTGTGCAATAGGAGCTTGATGCAAAAGCCATTGAAGTCAGTGGAAAGATTCCTATTGATTCAAATGGGTTTTGCACTCAAAGTGATCAGAGCTGAGGAAGTGTTCTATCTGTGTAGCTAGTATTTATAATGTAATAATGGCTGCTGCATTGATCCTTAAGAACTAATGGGCATTCGCTCAGGTTTAGTCATATGTAATATAATCTAAATCCTTTAGTATGGAAATGTTAATGATTTAATTGACTCACGATGATGGTGGTAATAATAATAAAAGCATCTTTAGCAGATCAGTGTGGTTATGCATCTTATTAATTATGGCTGTTGTCAGTTATTGATATTACCAGAACTGTTTCTGTGAATAAGGGCTTGCCTACATTATGCACTGAGCAGAGATTGATCCAGTGGGAGTCGATTTATCGCATCTAGTCTAGATGCAATAAATCGACTGCCTAGCGCTCTCCCGTCGACTCCGGTATTCCACAGGCACAGGCGGAATCGACGGGAGAGCATCAGCCATTGGCTTACCACAGTGAAGACACCGCGGTAAGTAGATCTGAGAACGTTGACTTCAGCTACATTATGAAGTTGCGTAACTTAAATTGATTCCCCGCCACCCCCCAGTGTAGACCAGGCCTAAGTGTAAGCCTCATCTTAAGGGTTTATAGAGAGAATTAATTAATCTCCTTCCTTAAAGGTTTTTAAGGTCAGGCTTGACAAAGCCCTGGCCAGGATGATTTAGTTGGGAATTAGGTCCTGCTTTGAGCAGAGTATTGAACTAGATGATCTCCTGAGGTTCCTTCCAACCCTATGATTTTATGAATTGAATGAACACATAAATGGCACAATGAGGTGAAGAGAGAAAACAACTATTCTTAATTGTGTCGAGAGGTTTTAAAAATATTTCAGCTCAGATATTATTGCATGGGATTGGGTTTCGCAAATGGCAATTTAGATGATCTGAATGAGATTCTAATGCTGGTTTTGCCTCTGAGTCATTCTGTGGTCTTATCAAGTCACTTCACCTGTGTCCATTTCCCCATATGTAAAATTATGTAAAAACATAATCCTATTTACTCACTTGCCTCCCATGGGATCAGTGAAGTTTTAATTAGTTAATGTCTGCACAGTGCTTTGAACTTATACTTACGCTTTTAATAGTGCTTTCTAATTATGGTTCTGGGTGTAAAGAACATGCATATGTACCAAAACTCAACAGTTGGTTGCCCTCTGGATGTGTGTAAGTACCTTACTTGTCTGAGTCAAGGCCAAACATGTGGGACTTTTTGTCATGAATAAATGTCAAGAGGTGCCTTCTGTTAGGACATATAGTGATGTCATAGCATCAACCAATCAGTATCTGAAGAGGCTGCGATAAATGTTATTCTAAGTAACATTCTGAGGTGGGCAAAATTAATCTTATGATTATTAAAGACTTGGACACCACAGATTTGGATAGCTAAAGGAATACGCTCAACCTACCTACAGGTTTTGTACCATTTGTGTGTCCAGACTGGAAAATATCAACAAGTTGGACACTCTTGAATGAAATCTGGCAGCCTCTACTCAACTTGTGCTAACATAGATAAGTTGATGTAAAGCAATATGAAGTTACTAAAATAAATAGCTTTTTGAGTGTGAAGTATGTTTGTCATACCAGGCCTTTTGCTCTTTCTGAGCATCCTTTAGGTTTTCTTTTATCTCCTTTAGTTAAAATGTCTAGTTCTAATGTCAAAAGCAGTTCTGTAATATATGCACAAAAATGTGTTAACAAGGCCTAACATTTTTTATCTACAGAGTACGTATCTCCTGCTGGGTATACAGGCTGGCTTTGTTCCTGTATTGCTCCAGCAATCCAGCTTTGAGCTGGAGAAATACTTCTGGAAAGAGAGAGTAATTGTCTCATTTTAAAATTAAGTGGCTAATTGGTATTAATTCATTTGGTGTGAAGAGCAATGAATGGTTCATTAGTGTGGATGTAATACGTTCTCTGTTAAAACTTGCTCATTAAGGTATGTGGTGGTATTTGTGAGGTTAAGAGTCTGCTGTTCATACTGGGATACTGTTAAGCAAAATGTGGAAATGTCTGGTGCTGTGACATTATAGATTTGAGTATTAATGGCTAAGGCCCTGAGTCAGGAAAACAAACTTTCATTTTAAATGCGTTAAGCGCTCGTCTGAATTGGAGCCCAAAAGACTGCTCTGTGCATGTTTATCTTACATGGAGATTTGTGATTTTGGTGGCCACAGAGGATAATCTTAGTGGAGGAAAAGTAGTTTGCCTCATGAGGACAGACTTTTAGGCACTGATTTTTCAGAGGGATGTGCGATAGTTCTAAATCAAGCTGTAGAGTCAAAAGTTGGGCACACAAACATTGATACACCCCCAAATTAGAGGCCACTTTGGAAAAATGGGCTCAAAAGTTTGTTTCAGAAACTTGTTACGGAAGATCATTTAGTTGCTTTCTTACATGTTGCAGCTGTTACTGTGCCAGTTTGATTTGTAAAATGAGGAACATGCCTTGAAAGCAGTAGCTTTATGCATCTTGGGGGATTAACCCTGTTGTATTATATCTTTGGTTTCATTAATCTTTATCAGAACACTGGGCCAAATCCTATGTGCCACGGAGATCTCTTACTCTCAAGGAGGGGAACTTTAGACTGTCCTAATCTAGGTACACACTGGCTACTCAGATGCTGTGTGGAGAGGGGAGCTTTTACCCCTGTGCACCTCATAATTCACCTGGAACCCAACTGCCATATAGTAGCTGATGGTAGAATCATGGTCAGTGTGGCTATGCTCTGTGCCTATAGAGAGAGGGAGGGTCAGGAGACAGCTTGTGCAGGATATGTTGGTGTTACCTAAGAAATATGTTTTCCTCCTTATTTATGCACAGCTGTCATTGACATCAATGAATGTTTTTCCAGAGTAAAGAGAGCAGGATTGGGTCCTTTTCATGCTCACTTTTTCTTGAAATAATTTTTAAACTTTTTTATTTATTTGCCAAATTCTAACAAATTGCGTCCTTCAAAATTGCAGATTTGCGTTTGGGGGGACCCTATAGAACAGTTAAATCGATTTAACAGCATGCATGAACTGCATTGATTTGCTGTTCATGAGCATTCTGGTGGATTAGATTTTGGTCACATAAAGTTTGGGGGAATCTTGCATATGTGCAATTATGGATCTTCACATGAGAACATATTCATGTGCTGGAAACACGGGACCTCAGCTTGGTACTCCGATGTCTTAAAAGGCCTCCCTTTGAACTTTTGTCCACCAGTTCCCTTCACCTGTCTAGAAAACTACATTTCTCGTAGCCATTACTACTTCTTGAAGAGTGGGTGAGATAGGGGCTCTGATGGCATACCTCCCCTTTGTCGTTTTCTTTAAGAATAAGGTTACACTGTGACTGCATCCCCAGTTCCTTCCAAATGTATCTCCCACTTGCACATAAATCAACCTATCAACCTTCCAGTTTTCTTCCCTAAGTCACACCAGATAAAATAGATGTGACATTACATACGCTCAATGTCAGGAGGACATTACCCTTTTACTTAGACAGGAATGAGCCCATTAGGAAACCTCCCAGATTATTTCTCTCCATTGCGGACAGAACTAAGGGATCTCCAATTTCCAAGGAAAGACTCTCTAGATGGATATCTGGCTGCATTACCTACTGCTATCAGTCTCATGATCTTCAGCCTCCCCAGAGTCTTAACGTGCTCCATGAGATCCCTCTCTGCTTCAATATCTTTTCTTAAGAACATTCCTGTCGTGGAAATATGTAAAGCCATGACTTGGACGTCCATTCATACGTTTGCTGAACACCACACAGTCACTCGTGCCTCAGATTCTGATGCCATATTTGGCTCTACTGATCTATCTAAAACCTTAACCTTGACTCCAAAGCCACACCTCTCCAGAGAGAGTACTGCTAGATAGTCACCTAGAGTGGAGCACCCATAGGGACACTATGCAAAGAAGATGAGAAGGTTACTCACCCTGTGCAGTAACTGTGATTCTTCCAGATGAGTGCTCCTGTGGGTGCTGTGCTACCCGGCCTCCTCCCCTCTGCCTTGGAGTTCTTCACAATTGGCTCCAGTTAGAGAAGAACTGAGGTTGGTTTGCCCCCACAGCTCCATATAGCCACAGTGCAGGGCAGTAGGCTGCAGGGAGCGCATGCACAAGCCAAACAGACACTGCTACCTAAAATCTCCAATCTGAAGCACTTGGGGTGCAAGTGCACCTAGACTTAGGGTGACCAGATCTTGTCCTGATTTTATAGGGACAGTCCCGATTTTTGGGTCTTTTTCTTATATACGCTCCTATTACCCCCCCCCCCCACATCCCGATTTTTCACACTTGCTGTCTGGTCACCCTAGCCACAGTTACTGCACTATAAAGGGTGAGTAACTGTCTCTTATAACGACTGCACTATAAACACTAACATTATTATATTTACAATTGAAACTTGTATCAAATTTAAGGTTAAATATGAATTCATATCATTCTCCACGTCTCTGGATGACCTCTGAGTTGATAAATAATACCATCTAGTATGTTTTTATATCTTTTTTACATTGAAAGTACATATTCCTTTTCCTCTCATTCTGTGTATTCTTGGTACTGACAATACTACTCCAAAACATTTTCTTTGCAGGCTGTTGTAAATTACTGAAAATATGGATGACATAACACAAATGTTTTTAGTAATTATTATTTGTTATTCTTTAATAGTACTAATTGTGACATACTGCCACCTCATGTGGCATCTTTGGAACCATATTGTATGAAGTGTATGAAAAAGTGACACACAAACCAGAGTCAGGGATTGTGTGCAACTGCAGGGGGGAGAGTTGCCCCAGCTGTACCAGGAACTAACAGTAGGGGGTAACAAAGGTGAATTACTCACATTGTAAATACCTCTTAAGAGGTATCAACCCCAGAGGAGGCTTGTACAGAGAGGTTCACACTGGGTTTTCCAGAGACCAACAGATAAAGAAAGGGCTTTTAAACTGCCCTTTTTGATCCAGCAATGGACAGGACTTTTTGGTCAATGGGTCTCCAACCCTTCTACTGAATCTTGCTTATACTGGATAACTTCTGACAATAATATTGCAATCTTCCTGCATTTTCAAACTAAATGCACAAAATTCCCCAGACTCTTTTGACATGTCTCTGAACTAGAATATACATCACATTCGCTTTGAAGTGATATATGCTCTGTGCATCCTTTGTTTAGTATCTCTGGATACAAATATACCTTGTTCATACATAAGTCTCCAGTGTTCCCTTGAACATTCTGCTTTCCACCTTTCTTGACATTGTAAAATGTCCCTCAAATGATTACCAGTCAAAAAGCTGTATATGCATTCTTTCAGTTCATGTCCCAAAATTGCAGTCAAACAACAACTGTGTAATAAAAATTGGAAGCCATGACTATCTGGAATATCATTCTTTTATTTTTATTATTGAAAAATGTATTAATAGTTCATTATCAAATATTTTCATTCACCAAATTATTCCTTTTTCCAAAAAATAATTTCAAAAAAGGGATACCTAAATATGGTTAGCAATCTAGAACCATTATTTAATGATCATAAAGGAAAAAAATGCTTGATTTATTTTTGGTGATAAAACTAGATAAGAAGCATACGAAAATCTGTTATGATTGGCTTATCTGTGGTTATCTTAATTTCATTAAACAAAGAAAAAAGATTACATACACAGTAAGGTATTACAGCATATGAACAGGATTATCATTTAAATTAAGGCAATGTAAAGGGGTCTTACTATAAAGGAGAATAAGGACGTGGGTAAAATTTTCAAAAGAGTTTAAATGACTGAGGGGCCTAAGTTCCATTTTCAATAGTAACGTAAGCAATTAGGAGTGAAAGCGATTTTCAGTGAGACTTGGACTTAAGTCACTTTTGAAAATGGACTTTGGCTACTAAGTCCCTTAAACACTTTCAAAAATGTTTCCCCCTCTATCTGCATCCATGTCAAAGGAAACTGAGGGCTCAGTCTCATCTAATACTGTTGAGCAGGTCAAACTCTAGGACTCAATCTCCATTGTTCTAGGTCTTGTGTTGTAGTCATTTAAACCTGTGGAAAAGGGTGTAAAATGCGACCAAATCTGAATGGTGGCATTTTGAATCCACTCTGCACTGGTGTGTAAAGGACTTATACCATGGTCCAGGGCAATGGAGAATCAGGTTGTCACAGTCTTGGCTGAGATCCACCTTGTGAATGCTCACTAGGCAGCAGCTGAATATATGTACTTCTGAGTTCCCCTCCATCTAGGTGGCACCAGCCACAATCTCTTTCTCTGCCCTCTCAGGCACATTTTCTGAGCACTGACTGCTTAGTGCCGCTTCTCAGGAATGGGGCCCTGTATTCTGGCTGCCTTGGATAGAAAATTTTCAAATTAATAGTTTATTTGATGAAAAATGCATTTTGTCATCTTGAAACTGAATCTTGACACACATAATTTCAACCATTTACAAAATGGCCAGAGGAAGTGGTGCTGCTGCCCTTCCTCCCCATACACACCCCATAACCTTTAGCCTAGTGGTTAGGGTTCTCACCTGGGGTGCCGGAGACCCAGATACTGCCCACCTGGAGTCCAAGCTGGAAAAACTGGTTTCTTGCAGCTCTGGCCACACTCTTTAGCATACCCCTTGTATTGCCAGATTAGAGTCAGTGAAAGGTAATGACCCTTCAATGTTCGCGCTGTGTCAACATCTCTTGGCATTTTAGTCCAAGATGGAGGTAAAAAGACAATAGGAAAGGTGCCATCCAGTCTTGGAATCAAAATGGTCCTCAGAAAACAAAGTGGAGTCTGTAGTTTGCTATAGACAGATGGTAACATACTAAATCATCACACAAGCACTAAAGTTTGAGCAGCCCAATAGTAATATTTTAATCCTGGAGTTGCAACACCTCACTCTCAGGAAGAAGTATTAAGAATTTTGACCATAGGTGGCTTAACTATTAAAACAATGTAAGTAATTTACCAATAATTCTAAAAAATTCATCTGGAGGATAATAGGCAGAGTTTGGAAAAGGTACAGAAATGGAGAGTAGTACATTCATTCTTAGAATGTTGGACCTAACTGTAAGGTAGTCCTTAGTCAGCGTCAGAGTTGATAGATTAGCCATAGGAATTCAAAAGTGTAAAACAGTGGGAAAGCCAAAGACATTGGGTCAGATCCTTAAACTCTTATTAAATGTGGTAGTGAGGTCAGTGAAGTTATGCTGATTTACACTAACTGAGGATCTGGAGGATCTGCAGGGTGGTTGTAGCTGTATTGGTCCCAGGATATTAGAGGGAGAAAGTAGGTGAGGTAATTTCTTTTTATTGAGAAGATGGTTCAGTAAAAGATATTACCTCAACACCTTACAGCGCTTAGGTGACATTTATATACAATATCGATTTGAAGCTGAGTGGAGTAGAACAGAATAGAGAATCTCCATTTATGATAGTTGAATATGGTAAAATGGCTATACGTGATGTCTGTGGCTCATCTGCCTGGTCTGGAAAAAAAAATTAAATCTTTCTTGGGTTTAAGAACTTTAACTAGAGGAAGTGAATATTTTTGTCAAAAGCACCCAAGTCCTGTTGACTTTCAATGATTCTGGGGCTCCTAAGTGCCTAACTAACTTATGCAAATGGGACTTAGGATTCTGAGTCACTTAAGTGCTTTTGAAAATTTTGCTCAGTGGATCTGAGTGGTGGAGTTGGTTAATGCATTAGCCTCACCATAGTCCCTGATGAATTTCCAACAACATACAACCAGCACTATAATTTTGCACAGTTAGCAGCATCCTACTTAGATGAGACCCATAACTAGCAGGGATGTTGCATGGTAAGATTCAGATATTTGCCAGATCTGTGCAGGGGTAAAGTATGTTGCACAAGGCCATACTATAGGACATGTACTGTCATAGGTCCACAGCAGTGGGAAACCTACCTGTGTATTGTGAGCAATATTTTGCCAGATACAGCACATGCAGGGCCGGCGCTACCATTTAGGCAGCCTAGGCAATCGCCTAGGGCGCCAGAATAATTGGTGGGTGCCGTTTTGCCAGAGGAGGTGGCAGGCGGCTCCGCTGGAGCTGCCGCAGTGGTGCCTGTGGAGGGTCTGGTGCTCCACGGCTCCGGTGGAGCTGCCGCAGTCGTGGTTGCGGACGGTCGGCTGCTCGCGCGGCTCCGGTGGACCGCCCGCAGACATCACTGCGGCAGCTCCACCGGAGCCACGGAGTACTGGACTCTCTGCAGGCACCACTGCGGCAGCTCCACCGGAGCCGCGGGACCAGCGCGCAGGGCGGCGAAATTGCCGTCCGCCTAGGGTGCTCAAACCCCTAGCGCCGGTCCTGAGCACATGATTCTAGTTAGTACCAATATTTAGATGCTTTTACGAGCACCAAAACTTTGAAGAGAACAAAAGGCCCTTTAAGATTTTATTTTCTCTATCCAAATAACCAGAAGCATAGGAAGATACAAGAGTATCTGTAATAACTGAGATTTCAAGACTCCTTTCATTATCTGAAATATCACACACATTTTATTTTAATTTGCCCCTGCAGGTATATGAAAAAATTCACACACAAAGGCAACAGTTTTGGGTGAATATACTATGAGAGTGTTAAAATGTGCTTGGACTGCTAGCTACTGATAAAATAAAAAATCTGTGATATTCAGTAGCTAAAGAAAATACAGGCATGACAGTAAAAATCCTGCTAAAGCACCCTTTTAGAACAGAGCTAACATCAATAATTCTTGCTTTGCACATTAATATGTTGACAGACTCTCCGTGCATAGCAGAAGGTTTCTGGAATCATCAATGAAAGCTAATAAATGCCTGCCATATGAAGAATACATTAGCTATAGAGAGCAAACTAAGTGAATCATTTAGTTCTCCTATAACTATTAATCATTTTCATTAATATTTTTACTTTTTATATTAGGCGGCTAATAGCATAGATATGTGCAACATGTGTTATAATTTGTACATAAAGATTTCTTCCAAAATCTATGGTGGGTGGAGGGATTTGATCTTATTCAATGGACTGTGCTTCAGTTGTGATCTCTTCAGTGTGTCTCTTACAAGATGGTACAAATCCAGATGGTAAGAGAAATAATTTCATTACATGGCTTAGGAATTAGCCAGGGAACTATCATTTTATGTTAACAGGAACTGAGTAGTAGTTATCATGCTGAAAGTGAGTACCAAAATAGCATTTTTAGAAAGGAATTTCTCCCAACTTTTCAAATGTAACTTACAGAAAGGGTTAGTTTTCTGAGGATGTTAATTCCTGTTGTTGCCTGTTGCAGCCAAATCCTCTTGAGCTGTTGATCTTGAAAGCTCCCCCATGCTGTGTAGAATTGGGAAATGTCAGTACCTAAATGGAAGAACTCCATGGACAACCTGCACCAAATGGTGTTGATTACACTCTTCACTCTGAGTCGCTACTCAAGAAATCTCCACATCCAGAGAAACAGCCATACACCACAATGTGATGTGAAGCTGAGCTATTGACTATCTGTCATCATTTTAAGAGTCTGTAGTATTTTTGACAAGAATATGGTATTTAACCCCATATGTCCTGGCTAAATTTCAGTCTCGATTACATACCTCTGTCTGCTTAAATGCGTTCTTCCATTTCAATTTGTTGTTCTTCCTCACTTGCTGTTCTAAACTCTTATGTATTACAGCATGCTGTTTAACTGGCTGCTATATTCACCACCGCTGAAGTTTAACCATATCTGTGGTGGATACAGCCCCTTTGAGTAGACAAGAATCTGTAAAGCATTTGGGGATCATTACGGTTTCTAGTTTAGTGTCTTAGGTCATTTCGCATTTATAATTAGAATAAAAGGTGCTACATGTAAAATATCATTCTAAACAATAAGATATTTTGTCATGGTATAATTCCCCACTCTGAACCTTAGCGTCCAAAAGATGGGGTACCAGCATGAATTCCTCTAAGCTCAATTACTAGCTTAGTACTTGTAGCGCTGCCACCAACCAGGAATTCCAGTGCCTGGTGCACTCTGGTCCCCCCAAAACCTTGCCCGGGGACTCCTAAGACCCAGTCCCTCTGGATCTTAACACAAGGAAAGTAAACCCTTTCCCTCACCATTGCCTCCCCAGGCTTCCCCTCCCTGGGTTACCCTGGAAGATCACTGTGATTCAAACTCCTTGAATCTTAAAACAGAGAGGAAAATCCACCTTCCCCCACCTCCTTCTCTCTCCCCCTCCCAGACTCTCCCTGAGAGAGACAGTAATCCTAACACAGAGGGAAAATTAACCTTTCTCTCCCCCTTCCCTCCTTTCTCCCCACCAATTCCCTGGTGGATCCAGACCCAGTCCCCTGGGGTCTCACCAGAATAAAAAACAATCAGGTTCTTAAACAACAAAAGCTTTTAATTAAAGAAAGAAAAAAACAGTAAAAATTATCTTCGTAAATTTAAGATGGAATATGTTACAGGGTCTTTCAGCTATAGACACTGGGAATACCTCCCAGCCTAAGTATATAAGTACAAATTAAAATCCTTCCAGCCAAATACACATTTGCAAATAAAGAAAACAAACATAAGCCTAACTCGCTTTATCTACCTAGTACTCACTATTCTGGACATATAAGAGACTGTATCAAAGAGATTGGAGAGAAACCTGGTTGCACGTCTGGTCCCTTTGAGCCCCCAGAGTGAACAACAACCAAAATCTAACAGCACCCACAAAAACTTCCCTCCCTCAAGATTTGAAAGTATCCTGTCCCCTGATTGGTCCTCTGGTCAGGTGACAGCCAGGCTCACTGATCTTGTTAACCCTTTACAGGCAAAAGAGACATGAAGTACTTCTGTTCTATTAACTCTTAACTATCCGTTTATGACAATATCAAAATCCTTTGGCGTAAATAAACTACTTTCTTGTTTGGGTCTAATCTCTTACTAACACACTATATGAATATTTATAATGGAATCCTGGGAAATAAAGGCATGATTAATTGTATTTTGCTGTATGTATTCAACAATATTAATTTTGGGTTTGAACGTATGCATTTATGAAAGTGAAGGAAAAGTTAAATGGTGTATTCCAAAATAAATACCTGTACTAGACCTGTATTTTTAATGTACTATTCCGGGATGGTATTGGAGAAGGGGAAGTGTTGAACTTGGTCTGCTCAACCTACTTGATATGGTATAAAGATTTGTCAGTATGAGTTGGGATTGCTACTTTGCTCACAACTAAAGTCAATAATATTCCACCTGTAGAGCTTTAGAGGGATGGAGAGAAAAATAACGAATAAAACTGTCAAAAACAATCGCAAATTACCTAAAATAGTTTGTCCATAAATGGCAAAATTGGGAATTCGATGTCCAATATTGCAGCAACAGCCAGAGCTAGAAATAAGTGCTGTGATTCTCATTGGAAAGCTGAGAAATCTCCCCTTTCCAGTTATTTAAAGCACCAATACCTCATGACTCATCAGGACTAGGAATCAGATCTTAAACCTGTCTTTGGTTCAGGACTAATGTGGTGAAGAAATCCATATTGTGGGGGAAAGAATTGAACAAGAATGAGCAAACTGTCCACACTAACGTTTTTGTGTGCTAATTTATTTTATCACCTAAATTCCAAATATTATTTTGTCTGTTAGCAAATTTTATATCATTAAAAGTGCTTATTTGACAGCCCTGGAGACTGAAGTCCTGGATTTGTCCACAAAACGGATAGTCACAGTTCAAATTTCTCCTTATATGTTCCTGTGCTACAGGGAAAGAAACTCATTCAATCATCCTCCTCTTTCAAAAGTAGGCTTCTTTTCTGGGAATATTTTAAAGGGTGCCAGTTAGTGCTCTGTTTTTGTGATAGGGGCACATGTCCATTGGGAGCTGGATTCCAACTACCCAATTTATTTCACACAGGCCACTGAATAGCTTTCAAAAGATAACTGTTGATGTAGACTGGACATGTCAGGCCTGGAGATGACAGTCCTTGCACTTCATTACTACTCCTCTGAGCCATGTAGGCCTCCTGGTTTTGCAGTCAAGAATTCTAGATCCTTTTTAATTTTTTAGCCATTGACAGCTGCATCAGAATGAACCCACTTGAGTATTGGCAGCTCCCAAGAAAACTGAAGTAACATTTTAAGGATAATAAAGATATCTTCAAATCTGGAAAGTCTTGGATGGCTTACAGGGGGAGAAAACCCTCATGAAGAAAGTGGCATCTCTCTCTCTCTCTCTAGTTAAGTGTTGTATTCAAATTGTGAGGGATTTTATGCAATGGTTGCTTTAACACGTTTGTTTATGTAAAACTGCCTTTACATGTACTGCTCAGTTGTATAATGAGCTCTGAACAGGTGGATCACGGAGGCCTATTGAAGCCAATGGTCCTTCATGTGGCCACAGTGCAGTTACCGTGCAGAGCAATTTGTAGAATAGGTGCATAAATCTTTGAAGGGTAGGTTAAGGAAGGCAGTTTATAGAATTGTACAAAACTGTAGTCCATCTACAAATTAGACAAAACTTAAGAGAAATGAATGAGGCACATAAACATTCCTCGTTTTCTTGCTGTATCTGGATATTGACTCTCCAGCACCAACTTATTTTTTAATGAGGAGAAATATTTCACAATTCCACAATCTCCAGGGTTTAATTTTTATAAGTGAACTGCATAATTCAGGGCTCAGAACATGTGTCTTAACTACCTCTTATTTATCAAGAAAGAAATTATACTGAGCTGTGCATCAGTTGAAAAGCAATATTTAAATGTTTCTAATTATGTTTTAGAAGGTAATATCCTTTTTTTTTTTTTTTAAATCTTTATTTTTGAATTTGAGATTTTTCTGTGGCAGGTTGTTTGTGACACATCTATAATTACTGTCCATGTGTTTTTATGATTCTTCATGGCAGCATTTTCTCTGCAGCTCCTGAAGGGTCAGGCCTGGTGGCAAGTCATCATGAGTTTATTGCTGCGGATTTCATGAATTGTGTAGCTACGTCAAATGTTTTTATTTTTCTTTTGTAAAATCTAATCTCCCCACCCTCCCCTTCTATCTCCTCCCTCATTTGCACATAAAAGAAGCCAGCTGGTGGTAATGATTTATGTACTAGCTAAGTATTGCCATTCCAAAGCATGTTGTAATTGCCATTATCTGGCTTTCTCTAGACCTTAAAAAGTTCTAAGCTGCAGGGAGTCGCACCAGCCAGCGAAAATGTAGTCTATGGCCCTAAGGCTTGCAAGGAGGATCTGTTTTTTGTCAGCAATGACAGTTTTAGCACCACTCAGCTTAATTTTTTTTTTAAATCCAGCAAAGTACTCTATCCAGCCTGAGTGTCTGTAGCATAAGTGGCTGCACTCTTGTACTTTGGGCAGTGATCTTTTGGGGTTTTATAAGCTAAAAGGGGCATGAGCTAATCAGTGTTTGGATGGGAAACCTCCAAGGAAAAAACATGTCAGGTGGTGGTGTTGATTCAGCAGGTGGTATTGTTCCTTGTACATTCCAGCCAATATTGATCAATTGTCCCAGCACTGAGTTAGAGGACACTATGTGATATATGCCATCATGTGCCAGCAATGCCCCTCTGCCATGTACATTGGCCAAACCGGACAGTCTCTTGGCAAAAGAATAAATGGACACAAATCTGACATCAGGAATCAAAACATTCAAAAACCAGTGGGAGAACTCTTCAACCTCTCTAACCACTCAGTGACAGACTTGAAGGTGGCAGTTTTGCAACAAAAAAACTTCAGAAACAGACTCCAAAGAGAGACCGCTGAACTCGAATTAATATGCAAATTAGACACAATTAACTCAGGCCTTAACAGAGACTGGGAATGGCTGGGTCATTACACTAATTGAATCTATTTCCCTATGTTAAGTTCTCCTCACACCTTCTATGGGTCATCTTAATTATCACTTCAAAAGTTTTTTTTCCCCTGCTGACGATAGCTCATCTCAATTGATTAGACTCTTCCTGTTGGTATGCATACTTCCATCTTTTCATGTTCTCTGTATGTATAAATATCTCCTGTCTGTGTGTTCCATTCTGTGCATCTGAAGAAGTGAGCTTTAGCTCACGAAAGCTCATGCTGAAATAAATTTGTTAGTCTCTAAGGTGCCATAAGTACTCTTGTTCTTTTTGCGGATACAGATTAACACAGCTGCTACTCTGAAATCTGATGCTTCAGGTGCTGTGTTTCAGATGAGAAAGCCAAGGTCCTGCCACTTCTTCCAGTTATGTTTTTATGATTATGCAAACAATACTCCAACCGAGATACTGGAACGTGTAATATGAAAGTGTGGCTTTACTCTGAAAATGCAGTGTGGGGTTTCCTGGCATTGATTTCCAGTTGACAAAGAAAAATATTTTATCCTTGAAACTCAGCCTGAGCTCTGAAAATCAAGCTGGTCTCTTTCCTTCTATTTCCTCCTCCTCACATAATCAGAAATCAACATTCCTGCAGGGCTAAACTAGTTCCCAAGTGACACCTCTACAACCCGCTTGTCTTTAAATCATGCCTTTAACTTTGCTCATGAGATATTATTCTCTTCAGATTATGACCTCAGGGACACTTATGCACTTACCACCTTCAGCTTGTTTGCACAAGTACAACTGTTCAACCTTGAAATTCCATGAACAGTTCAGTTGATACAAAGAAAAAAAAAAGAGAGGACTAGAATCTGGTTTGTTTCTTTCTATCTGTGCTGGATGCTC
This sequence comes from Gopherus flavomarginatus, assembly GCF_025201925.1. NCBI lineage: Eukaryota > Metazoa > Chordata > Testudines > Testudinidae > Gopherus > Gopherus flavomarginatus. The sequence goes on along the minus strand of NC_066617.1, from coordinate 105,772,267 downwards.
AGGGATAACAGGAGTAAAACAGCAAAAGCATTTTCTTGTCACTAATGCCAGCAAATCTTGACTACATATAATGAGCAGATCTGTTTTATAATTGTGCCGTATTTACACAGTCACTTTGCATAGAAGAACATTTTAAAGAAGGGAACACCGTACCATAGGAATTTGTTGCTTTTATTTTTTGTAAATGCACCAAGATATTGCCATGATGGGGGTGCTGTACAGTGATCACAATTAAAGAGCCTACAAATGTAACCAACGGTTACTTCATGGTGATCTCAAACACTGCAGTGTTGTCTTGCACCTAGAACGTGAAATAATGTGACACCTCAATACTGTTGTCTGGTAACTGGTGACCTTTGTAGGTTATTAAATGCATGTATTTGGCAATGTGTGATTTATATAGAGTTCTCTATTATGACAATTTTGATGAAAATCCTTGTAAAAACATTGGCTGGATACCATTTTGCTTGTCATTGGCTATGTAGTCTGCAGGACTACAGACATCCTGGCAAAAATAAAATTGAACTTCTAAAAATTGTATTATGCTGTCAACCACCATGTCATGGGAGTACAATAGCTTTCTTTTATCATTGGCAGCTGCTACAGTAAGTAATGATTACCAAGCTAACCCCTTAAATTTGAGCAGTTTGCAATAAATTGTGCATCCTAAATCACTTTTAAATGAAACCAGCAGCGATGAGATCCTTGCACATTAAAAGTGAGACTAGAAGGGGATTAATAAAACCTAAAAAAGAATCCGTTGTGGCAGCTGCAGTCATAAACAAGCTTTATAGTTGCGTCTCTCTACCAAATGTCAAGAAAGCTCTGATCGTGCAGTGTGGTAATTTTCAGTCTTGTTCTTTCACATTATAGAAATGGATTGGATTTGCCAGGTGTTGTTTCTGCTGTCTGCTTCCTGGAGTCTCATTTTTGACCCTCTTTTTTTTTTGGATGAGATGATTGCTTGTAAGACAACTGGCAATTACTATTCTTTCAAGATCCTGGGTGCATATTAACAGATTAGAAGTTTTGGAGATGTGCCACTTGGTGATTAGGTATAGGCACTACAGAGCTATTGGGATCTATATTAATATATAAGTGTCATGGGACATGCCTCCTCTCTTGACTTCTCCCCGCAAAAACTGCACAGACTCCCATGGTTGTGCCTTTACCATGTACTTTTACTATGCATTCCCTCCACCACTTTCACAACAGTCTATTTGCAATGTTAACCTACTTTTTGGCCCTCTCATCAGGGCTTTAGAGGAACAGAGATCTCCCTGCTCTGATCCTGTGTGGGGTGGGGTGGGGCTGGGCTGGGCTGGGCTGGGCTAGCCTTGTTCCTCCCTTTCTCTCCGTCCTTTGCATTGCCTTCCTGTGCTGCTTCTTATCTATCCTGGGCTGATAGGGTAATCGACTCAGCCAGCCATCCTGATTGACTTATTACCTCCATCAGCATTCTTCAGGGGAACTAATTAATATTAGAGTGATCAGAGTGCAGGTTCCCCTGTTTGCACCCTGCACTCTGTCACAGTACATAAGAAAAATAAATAAAGTGTTACAGTCTATTAAAAAAAGAGCACAGCATTTTAATGTTGTCCTGTGAAGTGTAAAATGGATGGATTTGTGACTAATGTACTGTACCTCTGTTAAACACGTGATGCTATATTGAGCTGAAACAAGTAGCAAGGAAATTGAATCAGTCCATTTTAAACATTTAGCTGAATTCAGAGGGCATTGGTGCTTATAAATTAACCTTCTTCAAAAAATATTTTGGTTTGTACCTAAAGTAGTGCAGTACAATTGGACCTTGATTCAGCTAAGTACTTAAGCAAATGCTTAAAGTTAGGCACATGCTTAAGTTCCTTGCTGATTCTGAGCCTGGAAGGGGAGTGCTATTCCTGTGAGGTTCCATCTCTTACATATAATGTTAGAGCTCCTGCCTGCCAGTCTCTGGCTGTATGGGTGAATGCCGAAGATGCAATGATTAAAGTAACTGAACAATCAAGTATTTCATCTTTTACTTGCTGAGTTTCAATATTCATTGAAGCTGTTGATTCAGTCATTTAATTATTTACATTTCTTCACAATCTTATATCAGAGGATCTCTAAGTGCTTTCTGAATATTAATGAATTAACACCCCTGTATCTAATTCTGGGCTGATATACTTTTGGTGCAGTGTCTGACGTCAGTGGTATTGCACAAGGTATGGCAGTGGTGAGTTGGTCCCTTTAGGCTCACATCCATTTAGTAAGTGCATCTAAAGGAGTTTCAGGTGGCTTAACTTAAATTCTCTTCTAGGACACTCAGCATGTAAGTTATGCTAACATAAACCACTCCACTTTAAACTCAAATCCCACTTACACACTGGGCACATCACTTCTGAAACTAGTCCACTGGCCCTAACCAAGTCCAGTGGAATCTAAATGGGTGTAATTTACAAGCCAAAGGGTCAGAGAAGGGTGTAGGAGGAAAAGCTGTTTAGTGAGGAGCTTCAAAGTAGCTTCAAGACCGAAAAAAAAAGATTTCTAACTTTAAAATCTTACACTTGCACCTTCCTGTTAGTTGTTTTTCCTCCTACACCCTCTCTTCTAGCCTGTCAATGTGCAAGTTACACCATCTTAAATTCCCTTAGGCACAGTTAGGCCCAGTGGACCAATTTCAGAGTTTATGTATAAGGGGATTTATGTTACACACTTGTAAGTGAGATCAGAATCTAAGAGAATCAGGTTAATGTAATTTACATGTTGAGAGGGCCAGAAGAAGGTGTCAATTACGCCAGCTGAGACTCCACAGGTTCACTTAGACCTATCTCCTAAGTTTGCTCATAGTCTCATCATTTAATCACTGTACCTGCTGTAATTCTAATGACTTCATTTCTTGTCTAATAAGCCCAGGAAGCTGGGTCCAACTTCTATATTTTGAAATGAGATCCACAGCTAAGAAAGCAGCAAATTCTAACTATTAAAAATCCCTGCAATTTAGATCAGTTTTATATATGGTAGAGTGCTGAATTGCAGCTGATGGGATATGAATATGGCTGCAAGATTAAACCCTGAAAACTGGAGTTTGCATTGGAGGAGTTAATCCAGGTTTTTCTTATAGAATTGCTACTTATTCCGTTGTAATGGATGTGGCTATTGTGTGGATTTAATTTCCAATGTGCTACAGGAGAGACATAATCCAGTAGCTGAGTATAGGACTGGAAACTGGAAATCCTTGAGTTCTAATCCTGGCTCTGTCACTACCTCTCTCCTCTTTATTGCATTGGGTAACTCATAACCTCTCTGTCTGATTATTCCTATTTATGTCCCTCCCTATGAATGATTTGAGGATTAATTGGTTAAAGTTTTTAAAAAGTGTTGAAGATTAAATATATTATTACCTAATTTGAGACTATAGGACCTGTTCCAATGTCTACAGAAGTCTATGGGAAATGTTCTAGTGACTTCATGGGCCTTTGGATAAGGGCCATATAGCCTAATGATAGGTTTGGATTACAATCTGATACTTCAGTGAGAAACTATATATGGACTGTATGAGTTCAGTTCAATAGAGTTTTGCCCATTCACCCCATCATAGAACTTGGTCGCCTATATCTAATCCAGGTTTACACTAGTTTAATTCCAGTGACATCAGGAGAGTATACTCTCGGTTTACAGAAGTCTAACTGAGAGCAAAATTTGGTCAATAATCTTTCTGCCTCTCCAGTTGACGTTTTACTTCTGTTCGATGGTGACCCTGGCTGTTTTTCCTTCTAGAGGCACATAATGTACAAATGAATGTGCCATCTTTTAATTTCCCTTTCCCCCTCACCACCACCTTTTTCTGCAGCAGCCTTTGCTCAGTGCCCTTTTGCACATCCATTTAATGCTGCTCTCACGCACATCTTACAGTTGCCTTAATCAAATAAGGTACTTCCTGATGTCACATTTATTGAGATATATCCCCATCTTCTCGGTGTTGACCACAGTCAGTTTGCAAGGGGACACATATAGTGATTCATTAAATGCCTGATGCACGCTAGCCCTTTTTGTGATTGATTGAAACAGGTATGGTGAAAATGTCAGTAATCTTCGCTATAAATGTCAGTCACTTTCCTATCAGAAGGGTTCTGCACTCAGCTGTTGTATGTGTCTCTTCACTTCTCCTGCACGCTGCTTTCATAACCTAGGAAAGTTCAGGGACTTCCTGTAGTTTTTGTTTGCCATTTTCATGGGAGTTCTCGCTAATTCACAGTTTTCTTTTCTGAAGAGGTTGTGGCTAACAGCCTGATCCTGCTGTTACTCGTTGAGTTAATTCTGCAACTCTTCACTCTTACTGAAGTCAAGGGGACTGCAGGATTGGGCTCCAAGAGCCAAATCCTTCCCTTAAAATGTGCCCACTGCAGCCATAAACCTGCAGTGGTGGCCTCATAGTGGCTTCACTAGCCCGCTGTAGCTCGAGTGTAGAGACAAATCTATCCCTTCCAATCCCAGTGAAACTTCCTGGTTCAGCCACCCCCTGCCCCCCATTCATATGGGCTGCCTGCAAGGACCAGGACTTTGCCCACAGGGAATTATGGATGTGGGCTCTATTATATCCTGTTGATATTCATGTCTAGAGTGGCCAGATGTCCCCATTTTATAGGGATAGTTCTGATATTTGGGGCTTTGTCTTCTCTAGGTGCCTCTTATCTCCAATCCGATTTTTCACACTTGCTGTCTGGTCACCCTGTTCATGTCCCAGTGCTGAGTTTGGGGTTTGTGTGTTTTTTAACCTCCTACAATATTAAATGAAGACATCACAAAAAGTTTGATCACAGCAGATGTATATAGTATAGAAGCAGAAGATGAATGCAGTGACTGCCTTCCTCCAATGCTGGAAAGGAAAATGGAATTGTAAATAAAATAGTTGAAATGAAATGTGTTTGTCAGCTGCCTTGAATTCTGAAAGAAACCCCAGCAAATACCTTGTAAGTGGCAAACCTTAATATAAAAGGTACCAGTCACTGTAATTCTATTTTTGTCATTAGTTTTGCATATATTTGCTACTCATCAAAACAGATGCAAGTAAAATAAAATTACCATTAATAAAAATGCCTTTATTGTGGAGGTTTCACAGCAAAACCAAACAGTGCCTGGAGGGGTTATCATTTTTTCTTTCACACATGTGCATGACTCCTACTTTAACACTGGGTTTTGTAATCTCCTGGAAACTGGGCCAAATTCTGCCTTTTGGATGTATTTGTGTGAGTCCCCCTGATGTCAATGGAAACACGTGCATGTGAGGACAGACTTGCCCCCCTTCATCCTTCCATTGTTATATTATGTTTCTGCACTAGCTAAACTAATATACATTAGTCAGGAGTAAATATTAAAGGGTCTATACCAATGGTTTTCAAACTTTTTTTTTTGTGTGGACCACTTGAAAATTGCTGAGGGTCTCGGCGGGCCACTTAATGATCTTTCCAAATGGTGTTTGTGCCATTAGCTAACTATTGTGAAGTGCTTTGCATAAAAGCGCTATATTAAAAAAAAATCGTAATAAATAACCATTTTTGGTCTACAACTAAAAGCACACAACTCATATTTTAATATCAGGAGTCTTACCTCTCTATTGTGATGGATGTAGCCTCTCTCCCCTTCTGTGGGAGCCCCTAACCTGGGGCTGGAAAGGAGGGGAGTCTCTCTCCTGCCCCCGAGCTGGGCTGGGAAGGAGGGCCGTATTTCCCCGGCAGCCACAGCCCTGGAGCTGGGGAAAGTCACTTCTTTCTCTGGCCACCACAGCCCTGCACATCCCAAATTCCCCCTACGCCCTCTTCTCACCCCACTACCCCCTCCCACCTACTCCCTTTTCCCCCCAAGGCCACACCTCATCTTACATGTGCATCTTCTCCAAGGTCCAGGCACCGAATTAGTGGAGCCACGCCACCGTGACTCCACTAATTAGGTTGGTGGCCCTTCATTCTCTCGTGCACACCTTAGAGGGACGTATCCATGGACCACAGTTTGAGAACCTCTAGTCTATCCCATTACTTGTTCTGCAGACAAGACTCCTGTGGCAGGAGAGAGCTTTGTCTGTAGAACAAGTACAGGATATGTGCTGAAATCATAATATATGTTGGTAACACATGCTCAGTTTGGGGGCATACCATCTATCCAATATATAATCTGCAGCAGCCTGAGGAGGAGGAGAGCTTAGACCAGTGGTTCTGAACTTATTACACATTGTGGGTTGCATATGCGGCCCACAATGTGTTACCTGGGCCATGAGGGCCAGATGGCAGGGCCCAGAGCCTGACCCCCAGATCCCCACCACGTGGCTGCCCTGGCCCCTGGAGCTTACTGGGCCACATGGCTGCCCCAACCCTGACCCCCATGGCTGCCCCAGACCCTGGAGCTTGCAGGGTGGGCTGGGAGCCCCAACCTCAGACTCCCACCACACAGGGCGGGCCGGCAGCCCCCCTCTCCACTGTGCTGGCCAGCAGGGTAGCCCAGACCCCTCGTGCTGGGCAGCCAGGAACCTGGTGGGACCCTGGCCCACAAGATGCCCATTAGCACACAGCTGAGCTGGTGGTGATGGGGGACTTCAACTACCCAGACATCTGTTGGGAAAATAACGCAGCAGGGCACAGATTATCCAACAAGTTCTTGGAATGTGTTAGAGACAATTTTTTGTTTCAGAAGGTGGAGAAAGCTACTAGGGGAGAGGCTGCTCTAGATTTGATTTTGACAAATAGGGAGGAACTGGTTGAGAATTTGAAAGTGGAAGGCAACTTGGGTGAAAATGATCATGAAATGGTAGAGTTCATGATTCTAAGGAATGGTAGGAGGGAGAACAGCACAGTAAAGACAATGGATTTCAAGAAGGCAGACTAGCAAACTCAGGGAGTTGGTAGGTAAAATCCCATGGGAAGCAAGTCTAAGGGAAAAAACAATTGAAGACAATTGGTAGTTTTTCAAAGAGACATTATTAAGGGCATAAGAGCAAACTATCCCACTGCGTAGGAAAGACAGGAAATATTGCAAGAGACCACCCTGGCTTAACCAGGAGAACTTCAGTGCTCTAAAACTCAAAAAAGAGTCCTAAAAAAGTGGAAACTCGATCAATTTACAAAGGATGAATATAAACAAATAGCACAAGTATGCAGGGATAAAATTAGGAAACAAGAAAACATTCTACAAATACATTAGATGCAAGAGGAAGACCAAGGACAGAGTAGGTCCATTACTGACTGAGGAGGGAAAGACAATAACAGAAAATGTGGAAATGGCAAAGGTGCTTAATAAATTCTTTGTTTCAGCTTTCACCAAGAAGGTTGGTGGCGATTGGACGTCTAGCGTAGTGAATGCCAGTGAAAATGAGGTAAGATCAGAGTCTAAAATAGGAAAAGAACAAGTTAAAAATTATTTAGACAGGTTAGATATCTTCAAATCACCAGGTCCTGATGAAATGCATTCTAGAATACTCAAGGAGCTGATGGAGGAGATATCTAAGCCATTAGCAATCATCTTTGAAAAGTCATGGAAGATAGGAGATGTTCCTGAAGACTGGAAAAGGGCAAATATAGTGCCCATCTATAAGAAGGGAAATAAGGACAACCCAATTACAGACCAGTCAGCTTAACTTCTGTAGCCAGAAAGATAATGGAGCAAATAATTAAACAATCATTTTGCAAACACCTAGAAAATAATAAGGTGATAAATAACAGTCAGCATAGATTTGTCAAGAACAAATTGTCAAACCAACCTGACAGCTGTTTTGACAGAGTAACAAGCCTTGTGGGTGCGGGAAAGTGGTAGATTTGATATATCTTGACTTTAGTAAGGCTTTTGATATTGTCTTGCACGACCTTCTCATAAACAAACTAGGGAAATACAACCTATATGGAGGTACTATAAGATGGGTGCAGAATTGGTTGGAAAATCATTCCCAAAGAGTAGTTCAGTGGTTCACAGTCATGCTGGAAGGGCATAATGAGTGGGTCCCACAGGGGTCAGTTCTGGGTCCGGTTCAGTTCAATATCTTCATCAGTGATTTAGATAATGGCATAGAGAGAACACTTATGAAGTTTGCGGACGATACCAAGCTGGGAGGAGTTGCAAGTACTTTGGAGGAGAGGGTTAAAATTCAAAATGATCTGGACAAACTGGAGAAATGATCTTAAGTAAATAGGATGAAATTCAATAAGGACAAATGCAAAGTACTCCATTTATGAAGGAACAATCAGTTGCACACATACAAAATGGGAAATGACTGCCTAGGAAGGAGTACTGCACAAATCCATCTAGAGGTCATAGTGGATCGCAAGCTAAATATGAGTCAACAGTGTAAAGCTGTTGCAAAAAAAGCAAACATCATTCTGGGGTGTATTAACAGGAGTATTGTAAAGAAGACACGAAAAGTCATTCTTCCACTCTACTCCGTGCTGATTAGGCCTCAGCTGGAGTATTGTGTCCAGTTCTGGGTGCCACATTTCAGGAAAGATGTGGACAAATTGGATTGAGTCCAGAGAAGAGCAACAAAAATGATTAAAGGTCTAGAAAATGTGACCTGTGAGGGAAGACTGAAAAAACTGGGTTGGTTTAGTCTGGAGAAGAGAAGACAGAGAGAGGAGACATGATAAGTTTTCAAGTACATAAAAGGTTGTTACAAGGAAGAGAGAGAGAAATTGTTCTTCTTAACCTTTGAGGATAAGACAAAAGCAATGGGCTTAAATTGCAGCACGGGTGGTTTAGGATGGACATTAGGAAAAACTCCTAACTGTCAGAGTGGTTAAGCACTGAAATAAATTGCCTAGAGAGGTTGTGGAATCTCCCTCGTTAGGCATTTTTAAGAGCAGGTTAGACAGACACCTGTCAGGGATGGTCTAGATTATATTTAGTCTTGCCTTGAGTGCAGGGGACTGGACTAGATGACCTCTCAAGGTCCCTTCCAGTTCTATGATTCTAAAACAGCCAGGCATGCATCAGGCACTCTACAGTGGGACGAGGGAAAGGTAGGCAGGCTGTTTTGGTTAGAATAAGCATGGCCACTGGGGCATGCTGTTTTTTCAGTCGTGTCCTTGGATGTCCATCTCAAAATTCTGGTTTTCCTAATGTACTGGAAGAAAATGAAGGCAAGAGATGTCAGTTGGGTACTAGTCCAGATACTTGCTTAACTTAGGGTTATTTGAGGTTGTTGCTTAATAGTATAGAATCATAGACTTTAAGGTCAGAAGGGACCATTATGATCATCTAGTCTGACCTCCTGCACAATGTAGGCCACAGAATCTCACCCACCAAATCCTGTACCAAATCTGTGTCTGAGCCATTGAAGTCCTCAAATCATGGTTTAAAGACTTTAGTAGGTAGATTTTGTTTTATATCATGTGAGATTTAATTTCTTCTGATTTTAAACATGAAGAAAAAGGGCAGCTTCAGGAAACTCATCTTATTAGTTCACATTGAATGTAATCACTCACTACTGTGGAACACTGCAGCTTCTACAGACATAGTAGCAAGGGTTCTTGCAGTTTCTCTTAGGCCTGGTCTACACGGCGGAGGGGGTGGCGGTATCGATGTAAGATACACAACTTCAGCTACAAGAATAGCATAGCTGAAGTCAACGTATCTTATTTAGACTTACCTCCCGTCCTCACGGTGCAGGATTGACGGCTGCGGCTCCCCCGTCGACTCCGCTTCCACCTCTTGCCCTGATGGTGTTTGGGAGTCAACAGAGAGCGCGTTCAGGGGTCAATCACTACCCGCCAATCCGGCGGGTAGTGTGGACATACCCTTAGCAAAAGAATTACGAATGCCTTTCCTGGGCTTCCAAACAGAGTGGCCCCTCTTTTGCTCTGGAAAACACAGTGAGTAGCAAATGAGGTGCCCACACATTTCCAGATATATATTGTTTAAACCCTTGATTAGCCTATTGCTGTCCATAGCATATGCTACTTTTTGTTACTTTCACGGGACTGGTTCTAAGAGGGCAGGGTATCAGTGCATTGTTGAGAGCGTGTGCTTTTCCCCAACCTGTTCTAAAAGGAATTCCACACACTGTGTGTAGAGTCAAAAAGTGCCCCACTTCCTGAGGTTTGACTTAATTTCTCTCTTGATAAACATTAACGTAATGTAAAAACTCAGCTCAAGCCTTTGCCCTACGCCAGCATGAGGATTGTTGTCATGCCATTGCTGCTTCTAGAGACAGCAGCTCCGATCGCCTTTATATTGAAGTGGGGTAATGGGACCCCTATGAGTTCCTCTAAACTCCTTTCCAGCACAGTCAACACCTGCTATGAGGGTGGTGTGTGTCAAGCAACCACCACCAACCTATTCCGTGGAATTACAGAAGAGTCAAGAATAAAGAACCACATACTCAGCTGGCATAAATCAGTGTAGCTCCATTGTAGTCAAAGTGTAGCTGAGTGCAGAGTTTGACCTCTGATTTTATTTTAAATTTCCCCCAGAGGGGGAACTTGGATCATTTAACATGATCTGTCTGCCTGTCTTCTTTATTATTTATTTAATATTAGGCTGTAGTTACATTATAATAGGGCTTAAAATGTGCAGGTGGAAATTGGGTTGAAACATGCTCAAATGGTGGAAAATGCTGCATTGCACACGTGAATCAGAGTTTGGGCAGGAGCAAATTCCTCATGCAATGTGGCAGGCAAAATTTTAGAGGATGCTTTGAAATTTGGGCTTTAAATATTTTGCTGCACTTAAACTTTCATAAAACATTTAGTCCGAGCATATGCTTGTTGGTTTATCTGACAGCTGTTTCATTTTAATATGTGCCTTTATAGACACTAGTAAAACTGCAGGAGTTAGCACAAAGCACTTCTAAAGTCTCCTCTCTCTGCTCTGCTATTGAGGGTGACCATTTGCTGCCCTTCAGAGCAACCATATAAGAAAACCATAGGATAAAAACTCAAAGGAAGCACATAGAAAAAGTCTGATTTTTTTGGCTAAAGCTTGCCTCTGAAGGAAACGTTGGCTCATGGATTTAAACACTTGTTTAGGAGACACGAGAGCAGGAGTCTGCAGTGCTTTTCCTGGCTAAGAGTTGTATTATTGATTGCTCATATATTCTTGATCAGAAGAGCCATATAAATCTGAAGACTTCAGTGGGAGCAAAATGGGGCACATGGTATTTAGATGTGCTGAGGCCATGGCATTCAAAAGGGGAAGTTCCTATAAGTCTTCCAGAAAGTTTGTAGAGGCTGAAATGCAGCGGGTGGAATGGGCAAGGATATTACAGGCACCTGTCCTAGATCCAGCCACTTTCCCCCACCTAACCTAGGAAAGATTAAAAACCATAAATAAAAATTATAATTAGTCTCCCAAAATAATAAGAAAAAATAATCAGATTTGGTGAGCATGATTACCTCTTCCCTGATCAATAATAAAACAAAATTAAAAGTGACAAATAACCCAGACATGCCCTTCTGAAAATAAGGGGGAGAAATGCAAAATAATTCCATCATTACCCTCCTCCCAAAAAATTATAGGGGAGAATCAGAACCTCCCCTACAGGAAACAGACAAAAATGACAATTAAACCAGATGATCATTACAAAGTGGTAGTCTGAGTGAGGAATAGAGTAGAAGAAGTGGGCAGGTGGTGAGCGCCAAGGTGGTCAGGGATGATAATGGAAGGATATATAGATGTGAAGTTCTCATTTTGGTCTAAACTAAGTTACTGAGCTATGAAGATGTCTTTGAAGAGACTACATGGATCCTATGCCTTGGACTTGTTCATCTGTGTATCATTCTCTATAATACAATAGCAGCCAGGCATCAACTGAGATCAGGGACCTATTATGCTAAGAGCTTGACACACCCTACTAAGAGTATACAGCAGCTGGGACCACGCTTCCCAGTGCAGGTGGACAGTCGTGCTCTAGCTCTGCTCATGCTAGTGTGCTAAAAAATATCAATGTGGCTACTGCAGCCCCCCTTGCCACTCGAGTTAGCTGCCGGAGTGCAAACCCAGCTCAGCAGTGTAGAGACGCGGGGGGCACAGGTGTCAGTGTGGGATACCCATAGTTCCCTGAACAGCCAGTGCTGGAGCCTGTGCCACCATAATTGTGCTGCTGTTTTCAGCCGTGCTGGTGCTGGTATGTCTGCTCAAGCTGCAGTCACACCTTAGACTGCAGTGTAGACATATCCTGAGGTTCAACACCAGCCTTTTGGTCACTTGAGATGGTTTTCAACTTCTTTCAAGCCCTCCAGGGCTAGACTCGGATTGTCTGACTCTTGATCTATGTGAATTGGCGCCATTGTTTGGCATTTAGAATTTCATAAAGATGATACTGTAGGGCAGGTGAAGAGAGGAACTGGCTGCTGGATTTTAAGTGTGTTTTTGTGACATACGTTAATAGGCTACTTGGTCTCTTTTAATGTTCCATCTTTCAAATATTACTGTAGGCACTAGCAGGGGCATGATTTGCTGATATTTGCCAGAAGGCAAATAAAAAAGGCAGTTAATGTCAGTGTAATAAAATGTAATCATTTATAATGTATAATGCTAATAAAAAATGTACTATAGCTCATGTCAGTTGAAGATGGATTAATTCTAGAAGACCACTTCATAGTTATGCTTGCAGAGGTTTGTACTGCGAAGTGGTATCTCTAGTCCTGCACTAAGGAAGGAATTTAGGAGGATTATGCACCAATTAAACTGCAGTCTTCTAACTTCTCAGTTGATGAGAATGTAGGACGGCCTTATGGTAAAGGCACTGAGTTGGGAGATAGGAGTTGAGTTCTGGGCTCTGTACAGATTCTTGCATTTCCTTGAGCATGTCTGTAGCTCAGTTCCCACCTGGAAAATGTAGATAAGACTTTTGTTGTCGGTCTTGTAAAATTTTTGGGGCAGGGACTTTTACTGTACAGTGCCTAGCACGACAGGACCCAGCTGTCACTTAGAATAGCAGGGTTGGAAGGGACTTCAGGAGGTCATCTAGTCCAACCCCTTGCTCAGAGCAGGACCAATTCCCAACTAAATCATCCCAGCCAGGACTTTGTCAAGCCTGACCTTAAAAACTTCTAAGGAAGGAGATTCCACCACCTCCCTAGGTAACCCATTCCAATGCTTCACCACCTTCCTAGTGAAATTTTTTTTCCTAATATCCAACCTAAACCTCCCCCACTGTAACTTGAGACCATTACTCCTTGTTCTGTCATCAGGTACCACTGAGAACAGTCTAGATCCATTCTCTTTGGAACCCCCTTTCAGGTAGTTGAAAGCAGCTATCAAATCCCCCCTCATTCTTCTCTTCTGCAAACTAAACAATCCCAGTTCCCTCACTCTCTCCTCACAGGTCATGTGCTCTAGACCCCTAATAATTTTTGTTGCCCTCCACTGGACTCTTTCCAATTTTTCCACATCCTTCTTGTAGTGTGGGGCCCAAAACTGGACACAGACTCCAGATGAGACCTCACCAATGTCGAATAGAGGGGAAATGATCACGTCCCTCGATCTGCTGGCAGTGCCTCTACTTATACAGCCCAAAATGCCATTAGCCTTCTTGGCAACAAGGACACACTGTTGACTCAAATCCAGCTTCTCATCCACTGTAACCCCTAGGTCCTTTTCTGCAGAACTGCTTCCTAGCCATTCGGTCCCTAGTCTGTAGCAGTGAATGGGATTCTTCCGTCCTAAGTACAGGACTCTGCACTTGTCCTTGTTGAACCTCATCAGGCTTCTTTTAGCCCAATCCTCTAATTTGTCTAGGTCCCTCTGTATCCTATCCCTACCCTCTAGCGTATCTACCATTCCTCCCAGTTTAGTATCATCTGCAAACTTGTTGAGAATGCAGTCCATGCCATCCTCCAGATCATTAATGAAGATATTGAACAAAACCAGCCCCAGGACTGACCCTCTGGGCACTCCGCTTGAAACTGGCTGCCAACTAGACAAGGAGCCATTGAGCCAGATGATCTAGCCAGCTTTCTATCCACTTTATAGTCCATTCATCCAGCCCATACTACTTTAACTTGCCGGCAAGAATACCGTGGGAGACCGTATCAAAAGCTTTTTCTAAAGTCAAGGAATAACACATCCACTGCTTTTCCCTCATCCACAGACCCAGTTATCTCCTCGTAGAAGGCAATTAGGTTAGTCAGGCATGACTTGCCCTTGGTGAATCCATGCTGACTGTTCCTGATCACTTTCCTCTCCTCTAAGTGCTTCAGAATTGATTCTTTGAAGACCTGCTCCATGATTTTTCCAGGGACTGAGGTGAGGCTGACTGGCTTGGAGTTCCACGGATCCTCCTCCTTCCCTTTTTTAAAGATGGGCACTACATTGGCCTTTTTCCAGTCATCTGGGGCCTCCCCTGATCGCCATGAGTTTTCAAAGATAATGGCCAATGGCTCTGCAGTCACATCCGCCAACTTCTTTAGCACTCTCGGATGCAGTGCATCCGGCGCCATGGACTTGTGCTCATCCAGTTTTTCTAAATAGTCCCAAACCACTTCTTTCTCCACAGAGAGCTGGTCACCCTCTCCCTATACTGCGCTGCCCAGTGCAGCAGTCTGGGAGCTGACCTGATCCTCTGTCACTCGGTTGCCTCCCTCATTCAGTAAGGGGCCCACACTTTCCTTGACTTTCTTCTTGTTGCTAACATACCTGAAGAAACTCTTCTTGTTAGTCTTAACATCTCTTGCTAGCTGCAACTCCAAGTGTGATTTGGCCGTCCTGATTTCACTCCTGCATGCGCTTGGGGCCTGTAGGCACTACTAGAATATAAATAACTTGTTAGGTGCAAAGAGCTGAGACTTTTCAATCAGTATCCACCGGGCCATCTCTTCAAACTCAACTTTTCCATTGTGTGTCATTTCCAGGCATGACCGGCAGTCTTTTCCAAAGAGACATTCAGGACTGAACAAACAGGAAGGCTGAATCATCTGTTGCCTGCATGAAGAGTAATCCTTACAGTTGGGGCTTTATTAGGCAATAGTCAGTCATCGATTTCAGTGGGAGATAGCCTCTGTTAGGGCTGTGGGATTGATCCCATTGTGTGTGTCTAGCTTTTTCTTGGCATATAAGAACAGGAGAGGGTGTTAAGTAGGATGCTACCAAATTCATGGTCAATTTTGGTAAATGTCATGGTCATAGCATTTTACAAATCTTGAATTTCACCATTTCAAATATTTAAATCTTAAATTTCATGATGTCACAAATCATGAATATGTATTTAAAAATATAAACATGTAAAGCCCTTAAGTCAGCATTTCTCAAACTAGGGTTCTAACCCAAAAGAAGGTTGCAAGGCTAGTGTGTGTGTGTGTGTGTGTGTGTGTGTGTGTGTGTGTGTGTGTGTGTTTGCGGGGGTGTGTGTGTGTGTTATGGTATTGGCCCCTTTACTGCTGCGCTGCCTTCACAGGTGGGTGGTTGGAGAGCGGTGGCTGCTGGCCAGGCGTCCAGCTCTGAAGGCAGTGCTGCCGCCAGCAGCAGCACAGAAGTAAGGGTTGCAATACAGTGACCACCCCCTACAATAGCCAGATTTCACAGGTGAGACCAGATTTCACAGTCTGTGACGCGTTTTTCACGGGCTTGACTTTGGTAGTGCACTAGTGATAAGACACGCTGTATGTTCTTAATGAATTTGTACTGGTTTTTCGAACACATACTCTTCTTGTATTACTAGGTCAGTGAAGAGTGAGTGATGGTAATGTACAAAAATAAGCAGGACAGGATTGAGCTTTGGGACAGAGTGTTAGCTGTAGCACCCTAGTCATTTAGGTAATTGCATAACAGAGAAGATCATGGGTTTAACTGGAATCAATTAACCTGCTATGGTGGGGATTGTTCACACTCTGAGGTAATGATTGAGTTCATGAGATTACCTCAGTTGGGAAAGATATATAATTGGCAGGAATGGGAAGGAAAGGGAGAGTTCAGAGAGTGAGCTGGGTGTGGTAGAGAGAGCTAGCTAGAAGGTTCCTCCAGACAAATTCCTATATTATGTTCTGCAGTGCTTGGAATCTAAAGCACATGAGGAAAAGGTACACATGGGGAAAAAACAGACTGTGTGTATGCTGTGAATAGGAGACCACCCAAATGGGTCAGGAAGCATGGTACACCATTTTGCTGAGGGAGCCCCCGGTGACAAGGATGTTCTGAGCTTCTCAAGAGGTATGCTTGGCATTTTGCAAAATCAAGCCCTAAAAGGATAAATGAGAATAACCCAGAGCTGCAGGTTTTTAATCTGGTGACAAAAAGGTTTTTAACCTGGTGATGTAAACTCTGTTGAAGTCTATAAAAAGTCTCCTCCTGACTTCAGTGAACTTTGGATCAGACTCTTGATGTGTTACTAAGGGCTTGACTACACTTGCAAGTTAGAGCACATTAAAGCAGCCCCAGGCGCCCTAACTCTCGACCCGTGCACACTGACAAGGCACTTAGAGCGTCCGGACTCTGCAGCTGGAGCGCTCCTGGTAATGCACCTCCACAAGAAGCATAGTGCTTGCTTCGCTTCGGCTGAAACACCCCAGCGTCAGTGTGAATGAGGTGTTACATTATGGCGCTTTGATCGGCCTCCGGAAACATCCCATAATCCCCTTAAGTCAAGTGGCAACTGTTGTCATTGTTTTGAACTCGGCTGTAGGAATGCGGATATGCCCTTTCAAAGCTCCGTTTCTGACAGCCGTTTGCTTATCTGGTCCGGGACAAAGCAACCATTAGTGTGGAATGTTGCTGCTGTGAGTGTGTGTGAGAGAGAGAGAGGCGGGGAGGGGGAGGGCGGAAGGAGGGTCTGCTGTTGTCTGAATTTACAAGACAGCATGCTGACATGCTCTCAGCCCCCCCCCAACCCACTCTCTCTCCCCCCACATACACACAACTCATTCCCTGTCACACTCCACCTCACCCTACCCTCCATTTGAAAAGCACGTTGCAGCCACTTGCATGCTGGGATAGCTACCACAATGCACTGCTCTCTGTGGCGTTGCAAGAGCTGTTAATGTGGCCACACCAGTGTGCTTAACTCTGACAGCGTGGACACCCTGCAGCGCTTTCTCTATTGCGCTCTCCAAGGGCTGGTTTAACTCACAGCGCTCTACATCTACAAGTGTAGCCACGCCCTGAGGAATTTAGGAAACCTCACTGCACAGTCTTAAGAGTCGTGATGGCTGCTTCTGACCGCAAACGTGCCAGAAAGTCAGTGGTACCGGGTTGTGGGATTTCTCAGCTGTCCAGATACAGTAGGTGGTTGATGTAAACTGGAGGGCTGAATGCACAATGTGCTTTCCTAATATTTCTTGATATATTCAAAACTATGTCTCAGCAGTTTGTATTTTCTGTTTTTCTCAGAGGACACCACCTCATGAGAGTTTTTTGGGGGTGGTGGTGGCTGTTTTTGTGTTTTCTTGGTATGTCATAGGGTCAGGGCCGGCTTTAGGCCGATTCTCCTGATTCCCTGGAATTGGGCCCTGCACCTACGAGGACCCTGCACCTAAGAGGACCTCGCGTCTTAGGCGCCTTTTTAATTTTTTAATTTTTATACATACCCGGTGACGGTCTGGGTCTTTGGCGGCATTTCAGTGGCGGGGGGTCCTTCAGTGCCGCGGAAGACCCAGAGCAAGTGAAGGACCCCCCGCTGCCGAAGTGTCGCTGAAGACCCAGACTGCTGCTGGATATTCGAATCAGGGCCCGCAGTTCCTAATGCCGGCCCTGCATGGGGTGTTGTGGTGGTTTGTTTTTGTATCAATGTGGTTTTCTTTCCTGACACGGACTGATAAGCTATAGACACTACATTATCCATCGAAGTTCCATCAGTTCATGGCAGTTTAGTGCAGTGGTTCTCAACCAGGGCACAGGTACCCCCAGGGGTACACAGAGGTCTTCCAGGGGGTACATCAACTCATTTAGATATTTGCCTAGTTTTACAGCAGGCTGCATAAAAAGCTCTAGCAAAGTCAGCACAAACTAAAATTTCATGCAGACAATGATTTGTTTGTACTGCTCTGTGTACTAGACACTGAAATGGAAGTACAATATTTATATTCCAATTGATTTATTTCATATTTATATGGTAAAAATTAGAAAGTGAGCAATATGTCAGTTATAGTGGCTGTTGCACTTTTTTGTATTTTTGTCTGATTTTGTAAACAGGTAGTTTTTAAGTGAGGTGAAACTTGGAGCTACACAAGACAGACCAGACTCCTGAAAGGGGTACAGTCATCTGGAAAGGTTGAGAGCCACTGTTTTAGTGCAATAGGCTCAAGAATGCCTTTTGAGTCAAATCTCTTTGGTGGGGGGGAGGGAATCACAAATTTGGGGTTTAAAAACACCCTGTTTGTTCAGATTTCTCCATTAAAATAATTTTTTAAAAAAAATTCCTACATCATGTGTGATAACGGAGGTCTAAAATGCCCAAATAGGTTGGTATTTTTCTAGCTCAGGAATACTTCCCACATGAATGATCAAAAATGAACACTGACATTAATCAATTTCAGCTACTGCAGTTTGGGCTAATTTTTGTCTTTTCTTTCCTGTTAGCTCCAGTTGCCTTGGAACCATGCCATGCGTATGAATAGTTTGAATGATTTCTTCCACTGCATGTTATCTTACGTTAATGAACTTTGAATTTCATCTGCCATTGGGCTGCCCATTCACCGCGCTTAACTAGTGTGGAAAGTTGTAATCATTTGGAGGGTTGTGACAGCAACAGATTCTATTTGCTGTGGAAACCTGTGGCGCCAGCTTCTGAGCCCAATTCTAACCTCAGATATATAGTTCCCATTGGACTTGGATATTCCAGGAGGATTTGGACAGCTCACATTGAAATGAATAGAAGTTGTGCATCTAATTTCCCTTGGTAGCTTTAAAAACTTCAGGCTCTGTGTATCTAAGGACAGAACTTGGCCCATACAGTGAACTTCATTTTCAGATAAATTACTAGCAAAATCATGTATAACTGCAGGGCCATCTCCAATCTGCCCAAACAGTTGGAAAGCTCAGATTTCCATCTTGAATCTTCATTTAGATTGAAACAGGTCACTCACCTTCTGTGTGAACAGACCTAAGCAGAGTCTCCAAAGCTGAAGTGGAGACCTTTTTCACTCACTGCAAGGCCACCCAGTACTATGAACAGCAGCTAAATGACTAGCTATTTGTTCATCCTCCTGGCTGGGGAAGTGAGATGGGGGTGGGGAGGCGGAAAGGGACGAAAACACTCATGGTTGCAGTTTTAACTCTTTCCACCCTAGACTGACCAACACGGGCAAGAAAGTTCTACTTTGTACTGCACCTCTGGCATAATCTGACTTTAAAATTGTCTTACCCTGCCAGTGGGGAATCACTCTAATTCAATGGTGATTGTGCAGTGGTGCAGAGCTGACACTGGTACTTGGACCTGGTTGGAAAAAAAAAATTCCAAGATTTTTTCAGATTAAAAATGGCTTTTGGACTAAATGGAAATCTCCATGAAAAAATGTCAAGATTTTGTCAAAAAAGCTGAACCCATCTCCCCGCTTTCTACTCCCCCTCCCTCCCCCCCAAAAGAAAGTTTTGATAAAAATCCCAAACAATTCTGGGAAAAAACTGGATGAAAACAAAAAGGCTAACTTAAAAAAAATCACAGAAAATAAAATAAATCTTCTCACCAGCTCCACTTGTGCACCAGTCCCCCACTCCCTGCCGCCTGCATAGTGGGGAAAAAAGAGCGTTGCTACAGAAGAGCTGGCACAATCATGACTCATCAAAGCCACAATCCTAGCTGCTAAAGGTTGGGGTAAATTAGACCAGCCCTTGGGATGAGCATGTGAAGAGCAGTCCCATGATCGGGTCTATTCAAATATATTTAAGCTACTGTTGTGTACTGCTGCCTGACTTGAGATCTGTGGACCCAATCGCAGCAAACATTTAAGTAGGTGTTCAGATCCATCCATATTCAGGAAAGAACTTAAACACATGCTTAACTTCAGATACATACTTAAATTCCATTGGCTTAAATGGGACTTAAGCGTGATGCTTCTCTCGAAACCTATACTTCAGTGCTTTTCTGAATTGGGGCCTATCTGAGCAACTATAGAATGATGCATCTAGGGAAGGGAAGGTTATATACTGGTGTGTTAATTTTTAAAGCAATATGTAGGGCAAGTCTAACTGATTTTAATGGGTGTTGAGTGACCAAACTGCCCATGCGGTGCCTTGAAAGTTGGTTCCTGGTGTCCTAGAAAGACTCTCCACAGTGAAAAGGAGTGGGCTGTAATAAATGTATTATTTTTAAAAAACAAATGGATGCTATGGAAAAGAGCAGAGTTCTTACACCCAAAAACTGCAGAAAGATGCTCAAATGAGTATCCTCAGTTATGTTGTGCCTGTCAGTTTCCAGTGGTTCATAGCCACCTAGTAAGTAGCTAGTACAAATACACTACCAGAGAAAGTAGAGCATAGTCTCAGTCACTGTGTTTGCATTAAGAATTCAGCAACAAGCTATAGAAATGATCACCGGACTAAGTCTGCAGAATGTAGGTGTTCTCTAGTCATTTGTCTTTTGGGACTCCTGTCTGATAACAGCCCTTTGTGGAGGGGACATGCCTTCTGACTTTCCTGTATCAATATAGCAGGTATTTGAGTATTGCCATACGAATACGTTTGCGGGTTGGGGAGAGACTGAAATTCCTGATTGATTTTTTTATTTTGTTCCTGATCTTTCCTTTTCATGACCCAGTTCTAGGACAGGGTCAGTCCTGGTTGAAAGTCTGTTTTAAAACAAGTACCCAAAATGTCATTGTTACAATGTTTTTGTACCGCTCTTAGCCCAGTGAGATCCCATCCAGATTGTGGCCTTTTGGCACTACTGTAATGCAAATATAACTAATTCCAGCTGTGTTAATTGAACAGCTTGCTGGAGAATCATGAAAATGCTACACAGTGGTTTCACTGCACCATTTCTGGCCAAGAGTCAGCTGTAGGGTCATTGGGGGAGTCTGCTGGCCAGATCCTCATCCAATATAAATCAGCGTAGCTCCAGTGAAGCCAGTGGAGTTATACTGATTTTTCAATAGCTAAGGATCTGGCCCTGGAAGTTTTGACCTTCTGTCTGAGACCTGACATTGTATCTGTTCATTGTCTGATACAGCCTCTCTGTGTGGAACTATGTTGTGCACTTGCAGGGCAACAAACTCCATGCTGTAGTAGTTCTTCTCCAGCTCTGACTACTGTGAATTGTTGTTAAAATAGAGAAGGTGGCCCTCATCCAGCAGTCTAGCGGTAGATCTGGCACCTGGGCTCAAAGTATGCATGTTCCAGGCTCTCTGAGACTGGCAGCACCGTATAGCTGATGCATACCCAGAGGAGAAAGTGCCTCCTGATGCTCTGTAGTGACTTACTGATGGAATGATGTTGGAAGGAGCTACCCACAGCCCTCTTCTGCTGGAGGGTACATTTCCATAATCCAGGGCCTTTGAGGAAAGAGAGAAATATGAACATTCTGGAGGGTTGACAACCCCAAAGGAGGGTAGAACCTGAGCAGCATCTACTTCTTGAATTGGTATTGTTTAAGTTCTGAACACCCTATACCAGTTGCTAGCCAGATTCAGTCTTTTAAACTTTGACTCTACCTATTTAAAAGGAAGAGAGACAATAGCTTTGGCAATTTACACTGATTACACGAGCATGATTTTTTTCATAGGTGATTTGGCTTCTTTATTAAATATAAAAGCTTCTTGTTAGCTATCCTTTTTTAAAGTATTACACTTCCCTTACCCTTTTGTACTGTTGTCACTGTTCTTGTTTAAGCACTCAGTCTCAAAAGGAAACATGAAAAGGCATTGCAAATTACTGGTGTGTACAAAATCTCAGTGATATTTTGGGAAACTAGTAAATGTTTCAGATTAGTTGACACGAAGATCCTTAACTGATTCTCCTTCAAGTCAGTTCTTGTACTGGATGAAAGAACTTGCTTTATTGTAAGCAACCTTCCCACTGCTATACTCAAATGCCTTTTTAAAACACATAGCCCCTCACTGATTCTTTACACTGTCTTCCACCTCATAAAACATCTTTTAATTCTTTCCTGTCTTCGGCTGTCACATATTCTTGAACATTTGTTGTGTACCTTAGATTTTTTTCGCTCTTGACTCTTAATGAATTCCTATCTCATTCTCAGACATATTTATCTGGAAAACAGCCAGCCATTTTGTCTGAAACAGACAGGCTTTGATTTTCAAGGGTATGCAGAGAGCAGTGTGAGGTACAAAGGAGTAGGGTCACATAGCTTTTGCTTCTGATTCACCTTTCTCTGATTGTACCTGCCCTGTGTCAGACTTTTTTCAGTCACGAGCAATGACATATTTTCGTACTTCACAGATTGTGGGACCAATTTTCAAATATAATTGCCATAATGGAACATAAATGCTGCAAGTGGATGCTCACTTTGGCACACAAAATGTATATTTTACAAGTCTAAGTGCTGAGCTGAGATTCTGCTAGTTGCATTTGAATGATCTGTTTTGGGGCTCACATTTGTAAATGGAGGCTCTGAATTAGCTTTCCAGCAAAACGTAAAAAATTATGTACTCACGTGTGTGTGTGTGTGTGTGTATGTATATATGTGTGTGTGTATATATATATATATATATGTGTATATATATATAGTGACTGATACAAAGCCTAATGAAGTCGATGAGAATCTTTCCATATACCTTAATGGGCTTTGGATCAAGTGTGTGTTCTTAAGAGCATTTAAATACATAGCTAGGGTCAGATTTTTAAAAGGTGCTCATGTTTTTTGCTCCTGTATTTTGTGATCATCAGTAATTGCAGGTGGAATTCAGATCATTTAGGTGTCTGCGAATCAAGTACTTGGACATCTAACTGACCTAAATTGTGCCATGTTAGTTTGCTTCCATTAAAAATGGAAGTCCAGTTCTGTCCAAGCAAACTCAACAGTAGAGCACAACGTCTTTTAAAATTAGTTTACTATTATTTTATAGAAAACAACCTAGCAAGAGCAGAATAGGCCCTGTATAGTATGGAGAACAATACACTCAACAAACATAAGTATAGAACTCAGTTTATTTTGTATTATGTTTCAACATGGTGTGTGGGTAGAGATGTGAAATAATGCGTGGGCTGCTTTTATTCTCCTGTCTGCTAAAATGCTAGAGAGACTGCCTACCCTGGAGTGCTACACATACTGTAGCTTTACTAGCAGGATCCCCATAAAACATGCCAATAAGTTTCTCTGAGGTCAAAGAAAACCACCAAATGCACCATGAATCTACATCGCAATGTTGTAGATCTTTCTAATGCAAATGGATTTATTTCTTTACTTACTCCTCACATTTTTTGTACTTTTAACCTGACCCCTGACTGCAGAAAATGTTCTTTATTTAATGCTTTAGCTTTCCTGGAACTTGCTTCTCAGCAAGATTATGAATCCGCATAGTCATGAGGAGCTTGAGTACACGATCGCGCTACATTTAGGTCAAATTTTCAGCGGCCAAAAAGTTCTGTGTGCACGCAGGTAGCTAGACAATGGAGTTGTCAAGATTTATGCCAGTGATTCCACTGTGCGAAAAAGGCAGGTGTATTTTCCCCCTACGAGCACAAACTGCAGGCAACATCTCAGCCACCCACCCTGTTGATCTTGACTTGGATATTCTCTCCGCCTAAATATGTGTGGAACTCTTTTTGATAGTGATGGTTTTTAATATGCAAGAGGAACAGAGTATCAAAGATGGAATCTGGAATGTGGATGGCAGAGCAGAATTTTGCCTGTTGCCTTCATATCTCCCAGCTGTGGTTCTGGTCGAAAAGAGGGGAAATACACTTTCAAAATGTCATTTGACTCTTTTTGCGGGGAGAGATGTCAAAATTCAAGGAATTAAAAAAATATATTCAATAACTTTCCTTAGCTGTGACTTTTACAAGTGAGGTTAGTTGTTTTAAGTCCAAATTTTTATCTCCTTCCCGTGCATACTTGATGTCTTTCTTTTAATCTTTATGGCCTATGTATTGGAAATGTTAAATAGAAAATAAAATGAATGTTAAATAATAAAACTGAGATATGAGGCAATGCTTATGTTAACAAAGGCTACATCTTTAAAGCTTCCAGCATCACTGTTTGTTTTGGGTTGCTCCTTTTCATCTTTGTTTGGGCTGTGGCAGGCTTAGGTCTAGGAAATATGTGTGAAGTGGAAATTAAGTTTACGTTTTTCTTTCTCTATCTGAATTTTCACGAGGAGGATGTAATCTAATGGCTAGATCAGAAGATGGAGTCTAAGTTCCTTTCTCAGTTCTGCCACAATGTGGTGATAGACAAATCACTGAGCCCCTAATCCCAGATTTTTCTCCCGCTTCATAACTGGAAAAGCTTTCGCCCAGCTCTCATTCTTATTCACACTAGAAGCCCCACTGATGCTCTTGGGACTCTCTGTGTGACTAGTCTATTTGTATAAGGCTTGCACAATGAAGCCTCTGCTACTGGCAGAGCATGTCTCAACCTTCCAAGGCCTGAATGTTGGAAGTAATAGGGTCTGAAGATCCCAAATTAGGGAAATGACAACAATTATACATGCAGCAAACTTAAAATCCTGTGGGATTCATTACCTCGTTGTCAGTAACTTTCTGAAGCTGTAAATAACTTGCTTTTTTCATTCTTTGATCCTGGTGTAAATAATTTCAACAGTAAGGCAGAAGACACCCAATTTGCATGGAACACAGGTAATTTTGGGACTCAAATGAGCAACTTTCCTCTGAGGGACATTTGATAGGCATGAAGCAGAGCCTTAGATAACTTAGCGTTCTTGGGATAGTCTTTCATCCCTCCTCTCCTCCTCTCTTCTCTCCCCCAGAGAGAGAACCTGTACACTCTGCAGCTCCCACAAAAGCTTCTTTGCTTTGGATTTATTTTTAATTACTTATTTACATAAATCATCTTAAAAAAAAACACCAGGATGTGCTGTGATCAAACCTATGTATTTTTAAAGAGCTTTTAGCTAATTCTCCTGTGTGAATGACGAGATTGATTAGAGGAAGAAAGAGCTGTTAAGGAGAGAAGTAACAGGTCATTCCTTAACACACATTCCCCATAGTGCTCAGTTTCCAGTGATAAAAAATAAATGAGATACAGAGCTGTAGTAACTGGAGATCTAATCCTCACTTTTATGCTGGTGTAGACAGTTACCTGTGTAATTCAACGGTAGCCCCAAACACCTACTAGTATTTTACAGGTTCTTCTTTGAAGCGTGATACTGTTAGAGATACATGAGATACAATGGACATGAATAACTGACTCCATACTGTTCAGTTTTATGTTAGGAAAGAAAGTTTCAAGGGCACTGTATTAATCAGCACACCACGTAGCTGAGCAAGATTTAGCCATCCATTATGTTTCAACAGCTTTTGGGGATTTTTAGATATTTATTCATGGTTAAGGGTCTGGAGGGTTCCACTGTAACCTGTAGGAAAAGTGTGGGAACCTTGCTCAATAAGCAATCTGTGACTGCTTTGGCTTAAGGTAAAATTTAGTATCCAAGCGAGGCTGTAGCAAAATAAAGACATTCTTTCTTTCCTCCTCAGTTTGGAGAGTCTGATTTGGAAGGTAACGGTGGAACAAAGTTAACAGTGTTCTTTGACACCAGCCTCCCTCCCCATTGGTAGTTTTCCACAGAGACAGAATTGGCTGAGCAATCTGCAGAAGAGATATAGGCTTTTTAAAAAATCAAGTATCTAAAGAAAATAAGGCTGGGGAGTGGCTACCAGGCTTGACTCCATGCTATGCCATACATTGAGTTCCCTGGTCAGCAGTATGTAAAGGACACAATTTATCAGACTCAAGCATTATATTTGCTTTACCTTAATACAAATGGTCTGGATGTAGCCTTAAGGGGCCTGATCCTGCTTTCCTTGTCCAGGCGACTTTATATGTCAGTGGGGAGTTTGGATGCATATGTGATGTAATTTCAGTTTCTGGGTCAGATCTTCAGCTAGTGTAAACTGGTGTCACTCCACAGAAGTCCAGGGAGAATCTGATCCTCTCTCTTAGGTAGCAATTGTCATAGTTTACAATTAATTCAACAAATACTTAAAACTCTCATTTTAATTTTGCAAAGCTGAGGCATTTGGTGTTAAATCTGTTCTTCTTCCTCGCATGGATTGGCAGCTTCTCTGGGCTCTGCAAGATAGCTCATTACCCACTGCTGTACATCTTTGTGTATGAAAGGAGATGCCTGAACTTTGAGTGCTTCCATGGAGCACAGATGGGGTGCACAGTGTGCTTGGATTTATTGGCCCTGTTTTCTTGGTGATGTTGGCAGTACCTGTGTTTGGCACAGGTGAGTGCTTTGCTGAATGGATGGTCTTGATACCTCTGCTGCAGCCTCAGACAGCAGAGTTTGCTGTTTAGCTGGGGGAAAACACACTGTGGTAGTTTCTTCTATTTTCGGTGCGTCACTGGGGCCAGCTCAACACAGATATAATAAAAGAACACTTTATAGCAGAGAGGAAACGGCTGAAAGAGAATACTGTTGCAAAAAAAGCGTGAAGGAAATTTCCACTCATTACATGGGCCCATCTAGGTATCAGCCTTTAAGCGTGTTGTTCTGAGCTGCAATTTTTAAAAAAATGGTCAATGTTTATGTGGTTTCGTCTTTAAAATCAGGAGGCTGTGAGGGTTGTTGATAAATACAAGAAACCAGGAGTATAGTTTTCATAGCTCTTGGGATAAACGACACAAAATAGGAGCTTTTTAGAATTTGACCCAGTACATTTACTTACCCAGGGTCCTGTGCTCCACGGGTTTGGCGTGTGTGGTTGTCTTTATGTGGTGAGCACAGGGCCAGTGGTGTCACAGTCCCCAGGAAACTGGCAAATTTCTCTGCAGGAATCCACCTGGAAGCTATTACTGATCAGCACAGCATTTGCTGCTGCTCCTTGACCGAGGTGCTAGAAACACAGCAGAAGACCTGTGGTGCCTGGGCCGCTGAGTCAGCGGGGATGAGCTCAGAATGGTGCAAAGAGTGCAGCCATTCTGCATGGGTGAGCCAATATCTGTAGACCTGAGCCCAGGAGTCTCTGTGACTCCACACAGTCAGCGATTGTGAGTGAAAACCCTTTGGTGTTTTGTAGATTGTATCAGAGTTGTTATCTCTGCTCCCAGTAGCTGCTATTAATAGGATCAAGACTGCACACCCTAGGGAGAGGAGTGTTGAGGGTACAAAGAATATTAGGTAGCAAAGCGTTGTTGTTTGTTTCTAGCCTTCATTTTCTTTGATTTGGAAGCAACAGCCTCAGGGTTTGCAGCTTTGGCGATGGCTGAAAAATCACTGTAAACCTTGATCATTTCCAGACCAGATGGAGATGCTGGGATTTGAGACTCAGGCAGTATTTAGAATACAACATATCTATAAAGTCTCCTCTTAGCCATAGCTATGGACCTGAGCTAATGAGCTGACCCTTCCCAAGGTGTTCTGAGATAATGATAACTGCAGTATCTGCAGTCCAACTTAGTCAGCAGTTCAGTAACTGCCTGGATTACAGTGGGATTCTGAGATGCAAAAGACCCACTATTTCATAGAAACCACCCCCGGAAAGGTATAGTCCCTGGACAAAACCACAGAACTTTAGATCTTATCCATCCTTAGACACTGATTCTCCACTGTATGCCAGTGTGGCTCCATTGGCTTCTAGAGAGCTATATTATTTCTGTGGTTACACTATTCCATTAAAGTGGTCTCTGGCCTCTCCCTGCTAATGCAAGATTGTTCCCTGCATTACAACTTCTAGTGCATCCTTCCCTCTAAATATAAATGTCCCTATTCATGGGATTCCAATCAGTTCTTTTGAGAAATTATTCCACCAGGATGACTAGAGGACATGCCAGATGTTAAACTCATCTTACGTTTAGGTAACCTGCAGTTTTGCTGCTCTTGAAGCATTGCGTTGCCACTGGTTCAGACAGAACTTGATATTAACCCGCTTAATAGTTTGAGAAACGCTTTTGTTTGAAAGATCACCCCCACGACTCCAATCCGCTGGAAAGAAAAGTTTTTTTTAAATTTACATTTTCCCCCAATGCTTCTCCCCCTCACCTCCCCCCCCCCACATTCTTCTCCTTTTACTCTAGTCTATACAATCGATAAAAATAACCCTGAGTCTCCCCTGCACTGGCTAAACCAGTAGCTATTCTAAACCAGAAGAAAAAGCTCCTTTCAAATTGTTGATATGCAATGTTTGTTTAATTTCAGTAGGGCTTTCCAAAGGTGTAATGCCAGTAGAGTTTATTACTACTTGAGTCTTTAATTGCTATACTAATATTTTTTACAGCTCCTGTTTAAGAGTCCCCAGACACTATGATTTATTGGCATTGGTGAATGACTGATAAACGATTTAGGTTAAACAGAAAAACTGGAGGCATTGTATAAAGCATCAATGGTGCCAGAATGACCATGCAGGAACCCCTAATATATTTAATGTGATGCATACTATACCACTGATGCTAACCACAGCCAAAGCAACTACAAATGTCAACTGTTCCCTGGGAAGGGGGGTGGGGGAAGTAATGACAATAAAGAGGTTTTTCTGCTGATCAGGATAAATTGAGTTTGTTTTGCTGAAGTTGAACTTTTCATTTTAATATCTGACAACATTATCAAATATGATGAAATAAAGATTAAGATTGGGATTTTCAAAGGTGCGGAAGGGAATTAAGCACCTTATTCCTACTGAATTTCAATGGGAGTTGGGTGTCCCCCCCCGACTCCTTTGAAAATCCTGGTGTAAGGACCCAGTCTTGCATTTCTTGTGCATGCACAACTCTCATTGATGTTAGTGGGGAATTTTGCTTATATGATGACTTTGGGATCAGGAGCTTAATTTGTGAAAAAATAAAATTTCTAAATTGGAGAAACTCATTGAGATGAACACTTCTATTGATAGCACTTTAAGGATGTAATGCAGCATATGTCCTTCACCCACTTCAGGTCATTAGTGTTTCCTGATGTCTTATAAAACACTGAAAAATGCTTGCTTCTGGAGGGGAAAACACACTCTCTCTCTCTCTCTCTCTCTCCCCCTCCCCCCCCCCGCCCCAAGTGTGAAGCTCTCAAGTATACTGGGAAAGCGCTCACTGTGTGGTTTTGAAATGTCCACAGCTTTGGTGATTTCCAACCAGCTTCTTTTAAAGACAGAAATGTTCTCACATAGCACATAACATTCAGCAGTTTGGGCTATTCACATGAAAAAAATTTCATAGCAAGAAAAAAACATACGCAGTCATAATATGCAACTAAATGAATGCTTTATTAGTCAAGCTTAAAAAACCACCACTGTTTTCAGGAAACAAACCTAGTATGTTTCACCCCCAAAAGATAATTTTCCAAAAGTTATGAGTGCGAGTAAATAGGGGGTCAGAATGAATTTTTTTCTGAAACGAGCCAAAAAGAAGAAGATAGCATGTGTATGTATGTATGTACTCTTATTCTTTTTACTTCCTGTGCAGATGAAACTGGAAAGGACACACCACCAGATCCTCAGAAGTAGTACATTATCATAGCTCAGCTAACTTCATTGGCATTATGACAATATATATCAGCTGAGGATATGGCCACCTGACACGTCTAAAGTAAAAATATACAACTACAAGGTGACAGGTTTCAGAGTAGCAGCCGTGTTAGTCTGTATCCGCAAAAAGACAAGGAGTACTTATGGCACCTTAGAGACTAACAAATTTATTTGAGCATAAGCTTTTCTGGGTACAGCCCACTTCTTCGGATGCATGGAATGGAACATATATTGAGGAGATATATATACACATACAGAGAGCATGAAAAGGTGGGAGTTGTCTTACCAACTCTGAGAGGCCAATTAAGTAAAGAAAAAAAACTTCTGAAGTGATAATCAAGATAGGCCAGTACAGACAGTTTGATAAGAAGTGTGAGGGACTGGGAATGGCTGAGCCGTTACAAACATTGAATCTATCTCCCCTTGTAAGTATTCTCACACTTCTTATCAAACTGTCTGTACTGGCCTATCTTGATTATCACTTCAAAAGTTTTTTTTTCCCTTACTTAATTGGCCTCTCAGAGTTGGTAAGACAACTCCCACCTTTCCATGTTCTCTGTATGTATAAATATCTTCTGTCTGTGTGTTCCACTCTGTGCATCCGAAGAAGTGAGCTGTAGCGCATGAAAGCTTATGCAGAAATAAATTTGTTAGTCTCTAAGGTGCCACAATACTCCTGTTCTTCTAACTACAAGGTGATGGACCCAATGCAGGAAACACTTAGTGATATTCTGTGCCCTCTGCTGTGCAGGAGGTCAGTTAGGTGATCACAATGATCTTTATTGACCTTTTAAATTAGGGTGATCATATTTCCTAAAGTAAAAATAGGACACTGCATGGGGCTGATCTGATCCGCCTAGTGTCGCTGCTCACCTGAGCCCCCCACCATCGCCTGAGCCCGCGTCACCTCAGGGCCGAGGCTGGCTGCCCAAGCCCCGATGCCTCGTGTCGCCACTTTCCTCCACCCAAATGTTCCTCTGTGCCCACCTGGGCGGGGCACACACCACTTTTTTGATGAAACTGGGTATTTGTTCCATTTGTTCCTCTGGCCAACTAGTGATCCTTCCTATAAAACAAGACAAATGCCCATTTTTGCCAAAAAAGTCATCATGTCCAGGACAGGGCTTAGAAAGGGGACTGTCCCAGCCAAAACGAGATGTCTGGTCACCCTACTTGAAGTTCGTGATGCTTCAGAAACTGGAAGACTTGCAGTTACTTGGCTGGCTGCTCAGTTACCTAATCTTTAGGGGATGATTTATCTTCTAGCAGTCTTGTCAGTTGTGTTTTAGAAAGCAGTTTTATGGTGCTCAGAATAAAGAATAGTTAACTTTGTTTCTGTATTAATAATACTGGCCAGATCCACTTGCTTATGCAGGCACAGGGCTCCCATGATTTCAGTAGGCCAATTTGTATGTGGTTAAGATAATCATGCCTTGAGGAGCATTTAGTTCACCTAAGGCAATTTCTTCTGAGCAGGGCTTGGCTGCTTAGTGATTATCCCTTTTCCAGCAATTTACGCAGAGCAATTGGTTTCTCATAATTCTATGGTAGGGCCAGATTCTGCCCTTGGATGTGCAAATTGGGCTCCCATTGATTTAAGAGTGGGAAGGAACAGTCTTAAGGAGTCTATGCTTCTGTGAGCTGCATAAGTGAATGACAAAACATGTAGCATGTAGCAATTTCAGATTCAGCCCCAAACATGTGAGTGCCTGCTCAAACCTCCTGCTTCCTCTGATAGTTGTAGCTGACAGATGATTGGTAAACAGCACAAAGTGGGAGTGTGGCCTATGGGAACATGGGATGAACCAAATCAAAGCCAGGTTACTATAGCCAGAGTAACTCATTACAGAAAAGGCAACAAGTTAGAGACAGCAATTTGCTATTGGCAACCACACTGAACCCTTGGTGGTACATTACTGAAATGTCTTGCTGCTAGTCTTGAACGCGGGTGCCACTTGAAAACACTGTGGGTTTCATCCTAGATTTCAAGGGACTTTAAATTTCCCACTACATACTTCTGCACACTCTAGCCCTC
This sequence comes from Gopherus flavomarginatus, assembly GCF_025201925.1. Classification (NCBI taxonomy): domain Eukaryota; kingdom Metazoa; phylum Chordata; order Testudines; family Testudinidae; genus Gopherus; species Gopherus flavomarginatus. The sequence continues at coordinate 105,740,748 of NC_066617.1, read as the reverse complement.
TGTTACAGTTGCAGGGGCCCCTCTGGACACTTCCATAGGTTTAAACTGTCTCTAATGACATTTCATGGGCACGTTTCTTCATCATGGCTCTCAAATGACACAGAGAATGCATACTACATATCTGTTCTGCAGAATATTTTTGCGCTATTTGGTATCTGCTGGCCCTCTTTCATAGGAAGCAGGTAGCCCTTAGCTGGGGTAGAGGAGAAAAGAACAGGCTGACAGTGAATGGGAGGGCGAGAGGGTTGAAAGAGGAGCCCAGTTTATGCATCCAAGTGACAGGTTTGACCCTGGAACAACAGCATAAGAAACAAAACTGTTAGAAACTTTTCTGCAGCATGAGAAGCTTTGGATAAGTGAAAATCATTAAGCTGCCGAGTGCTCCTCAGAATCAAGCCTTAGATAAATTAGCCACTCTTGAAGGCACAATTTTGTTAATGGCGTACAATTACATACTTTGTTTTTTCATTAGGCCAGCTGTGCTGAATGTTCCTATACTGCTGGCACATTTTCCATTTTTTTTAATGGGCTGGTACTAAACCCCCACAATCAGGAGCTTGTTTTTAATCGGAAAAAGTTCAGTGTGTGATCTTTAAAATTAACTTGGTAATTTTAGATATTCAGCATTATTTGCAGGTTTGGTTGGTTTTTTTAGTTCCTTTTTCTTCCTTTTGATTTTTCAAGTAACATTTTTGGAGGAGGAGACGGGGAAGGGGTTAAGTTATTTTTATATAGCAAATGGATGCTGAATCTAGGGTTGTCAGGTGTCTGGTTTTTCACCCCAATGCCTGGTCAAAAAGGGACCCTGGCTATTCCGGTCAGCACCACTGACCAGGCCATTAAAAGTCCGGTTGGCCACCTGCAGCTGGGCAGGCAGGGTGCCTTCCCAGCTTCGCACAGCTCCTGGGAAGCTGCTGGCATGTCCCTCCTGCTCCTAGACATAGGGGTGGCCACAGGGGCTCCGCGCACTGCCCCTGCCCCAAGTGCCAGCTCCACAGTTCCCATTGGCAGGGCCAGTGCTGAACTGTGTGGCCATGCCTCTGCCTAGGAGCCAGAGCGAGATGCCAGCAGCTTCCCAGGAGCTTCCTGAGGTAAGCACTGCATGGAGCCTGCACCCTGAACTCCCTCCCATGCCCCAACCCCCTGCCCCAGCCCAGAGCCCCTCCTGCACCCAAGCTCCCTCCCAGAGTCTGTATGCCGCATCCCCTCCCACACCTCAACTGCCTGCCCCAGCCCAGAGCCCCCTCCCACACTCCAAACCCCTCATCCCCAGCACGAGCCCTAGAGCCTGCACCCCCAGCCCCAGTCCAGTGAAAATGAGCGAGTGAGCAAGGGTGGGGGACAGCGAGTGGTGGAGGGAGGAGGATGGGGTGAGTTGGGGTGGGCCTTGGAGAAGGGGCGAGGCAAGGGTGTTTGGTTTTCTGCAAATAGAAAGTTGGCAACCCTAGCTTAATCCCAGGGAAAGATGATCCTTGTTTGGATTAGTCAAGATCTGTAAAATTTACTTGTATAAATTTGATGGGGTGTTAAAATAGGCCTCCGCTGCTGACCAGGTAGTTTACACTGTATGTAACTTCTGCCTTCATTTACACTCCTGCAGTCACTGCAACTACAGTGCACGAAGTTACCTAGGTTGGGTGGGCAAAAGCGGGAATTTGCATGCACCCCATTGTTACCATTGCTAGGGTTGACAATTTTGGTTGGATATATTCCTGGAGGTTTCATCACATGACATAATCTTTATTAAAGATAAATCTTTAATTCCTGGAGGCTCCAGGAGAATCCTGGAGGGTTGGCACCCCAAACCATCGCTGAGAATGTGGGTCTCAAAATCCAGGATTTGTGAATATATGCAGTACGAAAGTTGCTTTCCTTGACAATAAGGGGCAGTGGCTTAAAAGGGAGGCATTAAACCATATAAGCAGTGTGTGACAGACTGACAATATCCAGCCATATCCTGCGCAGACCTTATGGAGTTAAGATAAACTTTACTGAATTAAGTTAAGCCTTACAGAATTAGCTTAATACCTTTGGCGTCCATTGTATTAAAAATGTAATTGTGTATCTGTTATTGTGGAATTATATGTAACTCCTCTGGGAGATGTTAATATAATTCCTCCATTATCAGCCCTCTGAAGCCACCCTCCTGGAGGTGTGCACATACTAGTTTAAACTAGATTCTCTACGGACCAACAGACAAAGAAAGGATTTTTGGATAAATAGCCTGGTTTAAAACATGCTCAGGGCCTTCTTCCTGTTCGAGCAAACAGATAGGACCTCTGGTCCTTAGAGGGCCCCAGTGCTTAGAGAAGGGTTAGAAGGACTTGGCCTGCAGAGGTCCTGTAAGATGAGTGCTAGTTCTGAGCTGAGGCTGTTATGAACTTGTGACCAGAGCAGACCCCTGCATTTGGGGGTGGGGCTGCTTCTGCCATAGCCCACGTTAGGGTTGGGGTGACCTGTGGTAAGCTTTTTAGCATGTGTGTAGGTTCTTTTATTGCTTTTCACATGTTTTTTCTGTAGTGCTTTTATTTTACAAATAGGCTTGTATAGAAAGAGCTGTGTGGTCTCCATATCCGTGGGCAGTCACACTGTTAACTGTCTCTGAAGAGAAAGCAAGCAAGTGTGCTAGGGCAGCTTGTCTGTGCTGGGAATAATGCAGTGAAGGCTGGGAACTGTGCAGCCTGGAAATATCCCGATCAGAAAGGAGAGAGATGCAAGTCTTCAGCCAAGAAAGAGTGATGGCTGGGGAGCCAGATGCCTGAGAGCAGGCACCTGGGCTGGAGGAGGAATTCAGGCGCAGTTGCCCTGAATTTTGATGCAGGTTCTGGTTTTCTTTTTTAGAGAGAGGAAGCACTTAAATGCTGTATTCTTCTCCCCAAACTACCTGTCCCTGGTTAAATGAGGCAGGGAGAAGCAGCATAAAGAAGACCGTAAAGACACAAAGCTGGGAGGTGCAGATCACCTTCTGTGAAGAGCTGAGTGTCCTCAACTTCTGTAGGAGTTTGAAGCATCGCAGTGCCAGTTAAGAAAAAAACCGTACCTTGCAAGATTAGGACTTAAGAGATGCCTGTCCTAAGTTGCTATTGGAGTATGTTAAAAGAAATGCTTGTATGCAATAAATATCCTTTTACCTGTAAGGCTGGTAGATTCAGTCTGTCCTTTGTATCTCTTGGTGGTCAAGCCCCCTATTTTCCCACAATCTGCACCTCTGGGTGCAAAAGTGGCAATGGAATTTTCATCACTACTTTATCCAAACACATTTGTGATTAACTGAGGGCAGTTGTGGACCATGAATTAAGGTACAAAGATACGTTTTGTCATACTGCCCTCGTGTCAAGAGCATGACGTCAAGAAAAGGTGCAGGTCACCTCTGATTTTTAGTTTGCAAGATGCTCATAATAAAATAGTTAGCTATGCAAGCACTGTCATTGCGCAGATAGAGCTGTATTGTATACAGTACTAAAATTAGGAAGTTGGAAAGTACCATGGCATAAAGCCCTTTGCCTCTGGAAAACCAAGTTTAAATCCAGACTTGGCTCACAAGGAAAATTATTTACAGCTTACTCACCATTTGTGCGAGAACCAAAGCTACTACAGAATTTGGAATTTGGCATGACTGGCAGCTTTATGCTCTAGAGAGGCTTAGAACTGAAGTAGCATGTGAATGGTAATGTAGAACTGATGTGAACTGGCTAAGTTGTTCACTGAAGCCTGCAGAATTCCTGTCCATGCTATGTTTGGTTTACAGACATATGATTAGGTTCTCACTCACTTTCAAGAACACTAAATTCACTTCCTTTTATTCCTCCTTAAAAATGAGAAAAGCAAAGGATTCCATAAATGTTTCACCACAAGGAAGAGAGTGGCTTGGTAACTTGTTGAAGGGGAGGATATGCCTGGAATAATAATCATGGTGTGTCATCAGCTTCAGCTCTGAATGGGCTGGACAAATTGCATGTTGTGGGACTTATCCCATAGATTTGTGCCTCAGAATGCATTTCATGCCAGACCCTTCTCTCGCCACAAGAGCTGAAATCTCCATAGGGAGTGGTATGCCATGCACTATTTGATGGGAATGCTCCAGAGGATGTGGGGTGGATGTAGCTAGCTCTTGGCCCAGCTGAGGGACTAGAAAATTGCTTGATTCCTGAGATGAAATTTTGGGAGGTCCAGTAGTTGAATTGTGGGAAAGGCTGCAGAGCTGACCACTCTGAAGACGTCAGAGGAGAAGGAATGAGATGTCCTGTTTGAAAGGATGGTGGACTTGTTGAGTTTTTTGAGCTCCTGTGGCTGGGAAGCAAAAAAGAATTCAGATGAGTCACCAAACCATAGGACTGGCTGGGTCTGGGAAATAATAATGATATCTAGAACTTTTCACTGCTAGCTCAGTAGATGAAGCCTACCCAGGTTGGAAATAACTAAAACTTACCTAAGAGGCTTTTTGTGGGAGTGGGGTTTGTAGGTATGTAAAATGAGTTTTGATCTCAATCTGTATAACTAAAACACTCATTGTGACACTTTTTATTGTTAATCACAGAGAAACCAAGGACTGAATAGGTATGGAGACTTAATTACCCACTCATTTCTAGAATTAGTTCCTCCAGGTGATGGAAGAAAAACAGTGGCTTGGTAGTGCAGGGAAGTCTGCATTGCTCTTGGGCCTCTACTATGGGAAACTGGAGGGTTTGGGTCTCCATGACTTGCCAACCCAGCACCAATCACAAGAACTAAGTCCGTTCAAGAAACTTATATGAAATTGATGATAATCTGCTTAAAGTCTGGGTGCGTGTCCATACTGGAAAGTTGGAGCTTCACTCCTCATCAGAATGACTTTCATGACTTTATGCTTCACTTTATGCTTTACTGAAACCTTTTGGTTTAACATCAGACAGGTTGGTTCGTTTTACTCTTCTGTATTGTATTTGTTGCCTTCCTGATACCCTCCATAAATTGAAGCATGCTACGGGCCTAATCCAAAGATGATTAAAATCAATCGAAAAAAATCGCATGGACTTCAATGGACTTTGGATCAAATTCTATAACTTGCAGTATGTTACAGTCAGAAAACACTGCTTTGCTACCATTGGAAACCACTTTGCATTTGTATTGCTTTTAAAGTTGCCCTTGTTAAATGCTCTACCATGTCACAGGAAAATGGAGAAATCATCTCATTGAGTAAGAGATCTCATTTGATGTATAGCCATGGGAGGAAACGATGTACATGTAAGCTGACAAAAACAACCACTGTGTGAATAATATCGGGCACTCATTTTTAATGTATGGTAGAGCACAAACATCAGAAAAGCAGTACCAGTAAAGGGAAGCTGATAGATGAATCATTGTCTACTAGAGCATGTAAATCTCAACCCTGGAAACCTTTTAAAATGTTTATACATGAGTAATTTTTTCCTTCTAATCCAGTTCTGTAATGATCAGTCTGTTTATCTATTGATCTGTTTGGTGTAAGGCATGTCACTAGAACAGAATTGAAGGACCAGCTTCCTTTAAAAAGAGTATAAAAATGTATTTTCTCTTTTTTTCTGTAACCATAAAGTGTGGCTTCTGGAAATGCTCACCTGAGATCAGAGCACATTCTGATGAAAGATCCACACAGGACATTTTGCGTCCCATATTCTGTTCTCCTAACATGAATAGGACTTTCAGTCCTCAGTTTTACAACACAGGCCAATCATGAAGTGAGCTCTGTGCTGGTGTCTGGGCACAGAAGTTGCACAAGCTCATTGCATGATTGGAGCCCAGGGAGAAAGCAAAATATTGGAGTGGAGATCCACTGCATGATCCAAAAACTAAGTTTTTCTCTCAGAGAGCCACATACTGATCTCAGCTTGACCAGTATAAATCTGGAGTAACCCTGTTGATTTCAGTGGAGAAAATCTGGCAGTAAACATTTGAGAATAATAAAATCCCATTCTGTTCACTGGAGCCAATCTTCCCTTTCTACAGCTTTCACACTGCAGTCAATATTTAACTGTTTATTAGACAAACTCTAGTGACCTCGTCTCAACAAATCTTCTACCCACTACTTGCCCCCTCCACCATTCATCTCAGAAAGCTAATCTTTAAAGACTGTGTTTCGCTGAAATGCAGAAGTGTTTCCATGTATGTGTGAGAGGGTGTTGAATCCTCTTGCTTTTAATTTCCTTTTGTGGCAGATGGCCTATCATGAATTCTCTGGTAAAGGCACTAAATCATGTTAATAATGCAATCTGAAATCTTGTTTACTGTGCCATCAGTTAAATCACCCCTTTAATGTAGTCTTTTTTCATCAAGTAAATAGATATGTAAAACTCTGTGTTTAACTCTCTTCTCTGTATTTGGAATTTGATTTTGAAAATGTTCCGTAATTAAACTTATTTCATGCATAAGTTCTGTGTGGTTTCAAGTACTGTGCTTCTGTTTCTATGAAATTTTATTGGTTTTGCATCAACTCTCTGATCCAGCTGGAATATACTAATACTTTTGATTTTTCTTGTGTCTATTACTTTGTAACATTTATATGTTCTTTATAGGTCTGATCCTAGATCTGATCCAAAGCCCACTGAAGTCAATGGGAATCTTTCTACTGTGGGCCTTGGGTCAGGTCCTTTATGTTTGGTACAGAAACATGGCCTAGCGGTCTGAACATATTACTAGAAGCCAGAAACTTTTGTGTCCTAGTCCTGAATTTAACATTGATTTAAAGCCTGATCCAAAGTCTCTTGATGTTAATAGGAGTCTCTTCTCCCCCCTCCCCTCCAATTGATTTCAGTGGGTTTTGGGTCAGGTGCTTTTTGCGCAACCTAGGGCAGTCTGGAGCAACTCAGAATCTCTGTAGTTGTGTGCACCATGGAGACCTCCCTCCCACTTCTGGGACACTCCCTGTCCTCATGTGGGGGCCACAGCAGCTCTATGCTGTGTCTGAGCCAAGGGGATACTGCTTCAGTCCCTGTATGTCACCGGAGTGGTGAGTGGAAGAGAGAGTCTTCTCATCACAACCCCGAAGTCCTGGCTGATGTGTCTGATCCCTCTCTTTCATGAGTCAGAATTCTGTAAGATCTATATAAAGAGGATTGATTCCCCCTCCATACAACAGGGATAATAATCCTTCCCTTCTCCTATGCTTTGTCCATCTTTAGTTACATTTTAGATTGTAAGCTCTTTGGAGCATGGGCTGTGTTTGTTCAGCATCTAGCACAATGGAGTTCTGATGATGGTTCAATTCCTCTTGGGGCTACTGTTATATGAATAACCATCACTGGCATCTTTCACATTTGAAGTCATGTAGCTTAACATACAAATCTACCATAAACTGAAAGGGCTTGGGAATTATTTTCCTGATGGTATCTGCTGCTGGTTCTCAGACTATATAATTTAGTATTTATATTATATATCCCGTCATGGACCACGATCTCCTTGTGTTCGGTGCGGTGCAAGCACAGAACAGAGGGCAGCCAAAGAATTTACAAACTACCTATATCGCTATTTGGTTTTACCACCATTTCAATTTCTCCTTTCTAAAAGTCAGATTACTAATGAAAAGCAATGGTTTAGTTTTGAACATACCTTCTCCAACTGTTAATACCATATTTTGCCTCCTCTTCAGCCTGTGCACCATCCTGTTTGCTTTCCATCTCAGTTGTTGACCTGAGAAGTCATTGCCTCTCATTTGTAGTCTGGAAATGTCACTGAAGCCTGCCAGGCATCAGATTTTGCAGGAATTTGTTCAAACATTTATCTCACTGACCCGCTGCTCTGGAGGCAATCAGGGTTTTAACTACCGTTGGCAAAAATGACACTGGCAGGCTGCCCAAGTCTACTGAAGGCTGCAGTCTGGAAATGTCCTTTGCTGTTTTCATTTGTGGACTTCAGCATCCCTCTAGTTTACCAGATCTACCCCTGCCTAATAAATATTAGAAATTCTCCAGGATTTGTGTCCACTCTTTTTGTTTCAGTTGAATTGTTTTAAGCCACATTAGTAAAAGTCCTCAGAAGCAGTCCTAAAACATGGTCTCCCTGTTGGAGACTAGCCCCTGCTGGATAGCATTTTTGCCTGAAATCTAGTTCAATGTCAGTGTAATATCTGACAGTTTCTCTGTCAGGGTGTAATAGGTCTTTTCCCATGGGAAGCATTGCTGTTTAGTGATCTGCGCCAATTCTGATCTCTAACTACAGCTCCAGCAGTAACTTTAGTGTGTGTGGCCTTGGGCAGCAATCTCTGTGCCTCGGTTTCTTTATCTGTAAAATGTGGATAAGAATATCTAACTTAACAGAGTTATAAGAATAAATTAATGTTTATGAAGTTCTCTGAAATTGAAAGATGCTATGTAGGTATTACTTCTCTGAGCTTTAACTATGTTATGATTCTGTATATGTGCTAAGTATTATTTTATTATTAAAGTCTTAAATTGACTTTCCCAATACATTATCAACCCAACTGTCCGAAGTTTTATGGTTAGTTTGTTTTTTTCAGATTTTTAAAGTAACATTGTTTCTCATCACTGGTGAGAATCAGGACAGTCTGTAGGTTGAGAAGGGCAGAACACCTAGTGGATTCTTAATCAGACAGTAGGATTCTATGGTAATAATGCTATATATCATTTATATAGCACCATAATGAGCAGAATTGAAAGAGTTGTACCCATATTGATGAATGAAGTTTTACAGCCCCTTGGAGTAGGCAAAGATTATCATGATTCTTTAGCTATGGAAATGGAAGAAGAGAGATTGTGGCTAGCCCAAGTCCCACTGAAAATTGTGGTTCACCCAAGAATTAGAACCCAAATTTTGTGGCTCCCAGTCCTTTCCTTTTAACCACAAGAGTACATATAGTAAAAAGCCTCTGCCCCAAAATGCTTACAGATAAATGTATCAATTCCTGAACTTTTCTTTTTGGTTAACATGTTGCCATATACAAATGAGCTCTGGGCAAAGGCTACTTTAAGCTACTCCTTGGAGAAGTACAGCAATCTGGTCTTTCTGATTTGTGTTTATTGGCATGGTAACGATGGTCATTTCTCCTTTTACTATTTCCTCCCCACCACACCTTTAACTTTGTGCGGGTAATAAAATTTGGTTTGAGCCAGAGTTTCACAGCTCTGGCATTAGGAGATGTGGTAGCAGTGACATAATAGGTTCTGTAAGCATCTCCTGGGCTAGGGTACCCATCTCAGGAGGTCTCCAGAGATGAAACCAATAGAAGAGTTATCTCATTCCAGTGTTCACTTGCTCCCTGGGAAATGAGCTGTGCGACAGCACTCTTGAATCACTCCCTACTGCCTCCTTTTCTGTTTGTACGTGAATTCAGTGCTTTTGGGAGTTATGCTTTAATAGCTGGCTCGAGTCAAACGTAGTATGAGTAACTACTTTGCCTCCTTCTGTCTGGCACACAAATTAGCCTCATGCTGTCTTAATACTGTACAGTCAATCCTCATCTAACCAAAAGCCAAAATTCCTATTGTATATGACAGTCATTTCCCCAATGTCGCTGCAGGAGCTGCTCTAATTTATGGTGTGGTTCTCTCCCCCCCCCTGCCCCCAGCTCTTCTGGGCTGCTTTGCAGACAGCCGCAACAGAGAATCCATGCAGCTGTGTATGCTGTAGGGACATTCCTCTTTCATCCTACACCAGATCTTACTGGGGACAGAGGGGCATGAGTTGGGCAAGGCAGCCTACAGCTGTCCCATGCATTGCCTGGGCTGGGGAAATTCTCCACCAGCAAGCTAAAGAGGTTTTACCATACATAAGGTTGTTGTGGGAAGGAGACTCCCTCATTAGTTCCCTTTCTAACTTTCCTTGCCCACTGAATTCTTTTTTGGGTCAAGTAACCTCAGGCCCAGATCTTCAAAGATATTTAGGCACCTCACTCTCGTTGATTTCAATGAGAGTGAGGTGCCTAAATATACTTTGAGGCTCTGTTGGCTCTGAAAGAACAAAAAACTGTGGTACAAGGAGGTTAGGGACAGACTCTAGTGTCACATATCACATCTGTTGCATAAGATATTCTGTAGTTGGTATAAGGAGACTTGCTTCTTCCAGGGTTCTCTATTGATCTTCCAACAGCCCTCAGTCTCTTCCAAGATAGCCTGTTACTCCAGCTTCCCATTCCACGTTCCTAGCTTTGTTAGACCCAAGTGTTCAAAAATCATGATTGATTTAAAAATCATTAGATTTTTTTTTAAATGTTGTGTTCTTTGTATTTGCCTTCTAGTTTCTAAGCCTTCAGGGTGCACTTTCTTCACGCTTCCAAACTTTTCACTCCAACCATGAAGGCTAGAATTTTTTTTTTAAATGAAAGCTGAAGTACTCAAGTCATCACTTAACTCAGCCACTGGGACTATAAGGAAAATGTGGTATATTGCAAGACTCGCCAATAAATCGCAAGATTTGGCAATGCCGTGTTCCCTGTGTGAACCTGACCATCGCTTAGGAATTTAGAGTGAGACTTGTATTTTGCATGCTTAATTCAAACCAAACTTCCTCGGACTTCTGGAGCATGTATGAACTGGTTCTGAGGGAGAGAAATCACCTGTCTATTGTGAATGGAATTTAGAGGGATTCCCACAGCTCTAGGTGCTAAATTAAGACAACTTATCTTTCTGAACCTATGCACGCAGTGAGCTTTAACAGCAGTATTGGGTTCAGAAAGGGTCTATTTGGTCTTATTTTTTGGTCTGGACAGGCTGTATGAAAGAGTGAAAGAGTGACCCAGTATGAAATGGGTGCATCTTTTAGTAATTCCCAAAAGACAAAAACTTGTTCTGTAAAATGAAGCCCTAGATGAGGTCAAGGGAACATAGAGCCAGGGCTCCATCTTGCACCCACTGAAGTCAGTGGGAGATTTAATATGGATTTAGAGGCTGCTCATGCAATTACACATCTGCAAGAGGATTGCTGTGTCTGCACAGAGCTCAGCTGAAGCCAGTGGTGCTCAGTGCAGGCTCAGGGGTCTGCTGGCATGGATATCGTTGCAGGATCAGGCTCTTATGAGGCTGCAGACACTACAGAGTGATGCATCAGAACATGAATGTGCTGCAGAGACTGGGTGCTGGTGGAGTATTAGGTGCTGATGGGGTGGCATTTGCTGGTCATTTGGATTCAAACAAGTGACCCATTGAAATCCTCTGAGAGGAAAGATTTCAGGCAGTCTTGCTTCTATTTATTTATCTTTTTTAAAAAAGGATGTATTTTAGTGCTCACGAAAGCGTGCACCTAGTAGTACTGAGTACAGCCAGGCACAGTGCTAGCAAGCACTGTGCAGATTTCCTCACGCAGCTCAGCCAAAGCACCTCAGGCTTCGCCTACAACATCCCTACTACTCCCCTCTTATGCCTCTCTTGAGCAAGACCTGTGAATTGCAGCTCCAGTCTGTCTTTTAATATATAGCATGTGCACCCCAGAGTCTCACTTCGCCAAAACATAGTAATGAAACAACAAAGAATGAAGGTTTTATTTCAGGGAGTGTTGTGTTAAACAAATGACCGAGTCTTCAGCTGGAGGAGTAAAAATAGTGGTTATGGAAAGCAGACCAGAAAAGGTACAGAATTGCTTTAGAAAAATGGAGACAGGGTAAACAAAGAGTTATTCAGCTGACCAGGTGATAGGTGCAAACAGAGGGGGCACTGGGTGGAAACCTTCATGTCAAACAGTATTTCATTTTAAACACTCTGGATTAAACCTGTTTATTGGAAGGGAATTTATATTGAAATAGGCAGGATATATTACTGTACCTATCAACAGTGACAGGGCATAAAGAGTAAGACTGTTTGATCAGGCTTTCAGAGGTAATGTAATGTTTCCACTAGGAATTAGGCATACAATTTTTGTTTTATAATGTGGGAGCAGGAGGGGGGGGAGTCTATAACAAACAATTCCGTAATGATTGTTCAAAACTGCAAGCAGCATACTGAATATAGATGCAGGGCCAGATCCTCAGTCCGTGTAAATTAACATAGCTGCATTAATGACAGCGGATGGATCACTTGGTGATTACCTGTTCTGTTCATTCCAGGGCCGGCTCCGGGGATTTTGCCACCCCAAGCAGCCAAAAAAAAAAGGGGGGAGGGAAGCCGTGATCGCAATCTGCGGGAATTCAGTGGGAGGTCCTTCGCTCCAAGCAGGAGTGAGGGACCCTCCGCCAAATTGCCACCGAATAGCTGGACATGCCACCCCTCTGCAGAGTGGCCATCCCCAGGGGTGGCACCAGGCACCAGCACGCCAAGCGCTGCCTGCCTGCTGTGCTTGGGGCGGCAAAATACCTAGAGCCGCACCTGGCTGCCCCAGGCACCTGCTTGCTAAGCTGGTGCCTGGAGCTGGCCCTGGTACATTTCCTCTGGGGCACCTGGCATTGGCCACTGTCAGAGGACAGGATACTGAGCTAGATGGACCTTTGGTCTGACCCAGTGTGGCCATTCTTATGTTCTCATGCATGCACTGTGCAAATTTATAACAGTTGAGGATTGGGCCTCACATTGTGTACAGATGGTCTGGGTTTTTTCTTACATTTCTATTTGCCTTTGAAACTTTTTGAGTATTCTAACTGTATTGTTAGTATTAATAATGCCTAGCTCTTATACAGTACTTTTTCATCTGTAGATCCCAAGCACTTCACAAAGGAGGTCAGTAACATTATCCCTATTTTACAGATGGGGAAACTGAGGCACAGAGACCACATACCCAAAGTCACCCAGCAGGCCAGTGGCAGAGATGGGACTAGAACTCATCTCCTGAGTTCCAATCCAGTACTGTATTTTCTGCTAGGCAACACTGCACTCCTTTGTAAAATAAAGAGTTTTTTTCTTCTCACATGGGTGATTTGAAAGTAAATCATTGCTTGCTAAAGGGATTTGAGATGCTTGGTCAGAGGGTGTGACAGGAATGTAAAGCGTTAATATTGTAAGTAGAACATTGTTTGCTGCCTCTAGTCTTTCACTGATGATTGATGCAGGTTTTAGGATAACTTACTTGTTTAATTAACAACAAGAAATACCGAAGTAAATGATTGAACTAGGGTGACCATATTTCCCAAAAAGAAAATAGGACACCTTCAGCTGCTTGCCCGAGGCCCCTCCCCCCACATGAGGCTGTTGCCTGTGGCTGGAATCGTATGGGAGCCCCTTATCCCCTGTATTCTCTAACGCTGTCTCCCTCCCCCCCACCCCCCGTAGGGGGTTGGCATATCCATTCACCCCTTCCACACCGCACCCCACTTTTTTGACAAAAGTGGGCATTTGCTCTTGCCAACTGATCAAGGACAAATGTTTCCTTTGAGGGGGAGTCGGGAAGACTGGACCGGGCTTAAAAAAGGGGCTGTCCCAGCCAAAACAGGATGTATGGTCACCCTGAGCCTGGCTGTGCTCTGTCTTCTGTTCCCTGCCTAGGTGTGTGGGAGGGTCCCAGAACAGTGTGTCCTGCAAGTTGCATGGCAACTTCAAACTTCCTGCTGAAGCTTAACCTGTTAAAGATCACAGCCCTGTACTGTCTCTGCAGAACTTTGCAGATCTTTTCTCCACTCAGCTGACCTAGCATCTACCCTGCTGGGTAAATGAGTGACCTCTATACTGTGATCAGTGTTGCTAGAGCATGGGATCTGCTTATGAGGAAAAGATAGCTTAAATCAAAGGGTCTGGCTTTCCCCATGTCAAGACTTCGTTCTCTAAGAGTAACAGTAACTTCAGTTGTCACCAGCACAGCGCATGCTGGGGCAGCAGCGCAAAGCGAGATCTCTGACTGCTGGTGGAGAAGAGGGGGCCTGCACTTCGCAGAGCTGTGAAAGAAAAAAGCAACTAAAAGTAACTTTTGGGCTGACTGACCCATATTGATCTTTGTTCCGGTAACACTGGGTAGTTTTAAAAAACATTCTGGTTGGCTTTTAGAGCAGGATTTCTTTTTCAGTTGAGGTTACATGACTAGAGGGAAGCAGGGTGTAGTGGTCTAAGCCCAACACTTGGAGGGAAGAACTCCTAAGTTCTAACCCTCATTCGGACATAGACTCCCTCTGTGACTGCAGGCAAAACAATGAACTGAAAGTGAGCCTGAATCACTTCTGAATGCATCTTTGGATTCGATCTAAATCCATATCTAAATGTCATGTCTCAGGTCCTCAGTTACCCTGGAGATGAACTCATGCCGACATAGTTAACTTTTCTAATGCAGGTCAAATCTGAATATCCTCAAATCTTGGAGACCTTGGATCAATATATGGATTGAAACTATGTGGTCCATGTCTGCATTTAACCTCTCTCTGCTTCAGTTTCCTCAGCTGTAAATTGGGACGATAACGTAGTTACAGTACTTCAGAAAAGAAGTTGTGAAGCTCAAGTGGCTAGTGCCAATAGAACCTATGTATTTTGTTATATGATTAATGGACATTTCTGAGTTGGTGTTAGTACATGGTCTGGGTTGCCAAACTCATCTTGTGACACTTGTTTGTAAGCTGAGATTTTTAAGTTTAATGCCAGAATCATTTGAATTCTGTGGAAGTATTTTGCAAGGAAATTTTAGCTTATCAAAGTCACCTACTTAAAAGCGGAAAAAGCAAAAATTAAGACGTTCTGGAAGGAGGTAACTGGCCACAAGTCAGGAAAGAAAACCAAACACAAAAAAACGCCTTCTGGACTGAGGTACTAATCAGCAAGACACTTAACCGTGGACTTCACTGGGGCGACTCGTGCTTAAAGTTAAAGATCTGCTTAACTGGTTTGCTGGACGGAGCCAGAAGAAAAAGACCTGGGAAGTGAGGGTGGCTGTTGATGGGGAAAAAAATAAAAGCCCTTTTGCCTCAAATGGAGTCATAGCTGTTTGTATGCACACATACTGTAAGAGGAAAGTCCTGGTGAACAGGAAACAATAAGCAAAACCCTAAGAATTACCACACACACCAACTGTGTTTATTTAAAGAGCCTTTCCACACATCCCTGTCTTATAAAATCTACTCATCGCTTTTCCATTCTGCCCCTCTTAAAAAACAAACAAACAAAAACCAGAAGGCCAGTGTGTTTCCTTAGAGTTAAAAGGTATGAGCCTGCTTTGCTCTCCAAAAAGTTATATTTATAGTTTACGAAATATTGGCAAGTGTGAAAGATGTAGGCTGCATTACAAAAATAAGCACGTCGTCATCAGCCAGCGACTGCTCAGAAACCTTACATTAGAAATGGTACGAGCTTGTGACTGCTGAAGATTAGATCTGAAGCAGCTCATACTAGGAATTCTCAAGCCATTTCTGTTTCCCTGGAAAGAATGCGTTTCAGTGTCCAGTCCAGCCTTTTCTCTTTAATAAGAGGATACAGATGGATTTGAACCATTTATTTTATGATACCTGTGGATTGAAAGCAATGAACAGCCAATATGTGCAACCCAGAATCCCACTGAAGTCAGTGGTTCTCTCTATTAGCTGAAGGGTCCACGTGCACAGCTCCAGCTGCAATATCAGGCGTTAGTGTTGATGAAATAATCCTAGTTTCCAGAGCGTGTCTGGGGAGGCACGGCATCATTTTTAAGACCTGATTTATTTAGATTAGAAACTTAAATATTTTCCCTTTTAAAAACAAATAAACAAAAAATGCCACCTGCTTGCTAAAAAGAATAAAATATTGGAATACCCCTAGTTCATCTATGTTTTAGTGAGCAACTCTCCTTTTGTGGAGTGTACAAAAGAAGAGATATATAGTACATGTAGAAACCCGCTCAGAGCTCTCATGAAAGATATTTTGTATAAACACTAATGCATGAAAATCAGCAAGCTTTGGAGTGGAGTGGAGGGCAATACATTTAATTTAATATGAAAATAAAAAGCAACAAGGGATACAGTACTATATATATTGTACTGGACTGATGCAAGGGAGAATGGTTGGTGATGTACCACATAATTCTGGGCTTCTTTCTTCATAATTTAGGTCTGGAGCTGGTTTTAAAAAAAATTGAAATTCAAAATTTCACCCAAAAATTCAGGCATGTAATTTCTGTGAATATTATATCTTGCCTTTTTTTTTCTCCAACCAGCTCAATTTAAGTCTATTGTATGGCATAGGACATGGGGCCTTGCTTATATCATTTTCTTTCCATTGATGAAAACTAACCATTTTAGAAACAGAGTTCTAACATTGTAGGCTAAGCATTGGAAAAAAAATGTTTTATAAAAATTCATCAAGATGACAACATGCTCTATTCTGTAACTTCTGACATTTTTACCCTCACTAGAAGTGAAAGTTTTCCATTAGATTTATTAAAGTGTACTTATTTCAGAAAATCAAGCATTGTACCATTTCGTGTAAAGATTGCATCACAACGAGTGGAAAATTAACTAGTGGTTTTAAGTTCAGAGTTAAACCCAGTATTGCCAAACCCAGACATACACAAATCATGAGCCAATCCCCTGAAAACTTGACACTGACTTAAAAACTATGAAATTTACAATAATAAATGTGGGGTTGTTTTTCTTTGCCTTTCAGCTTTTGAGCTTTTAGGGTGCACACTGGTCTCAATTTCAGACCTTTCTCTCTAACCAAGAGGGCTAGAAACTTTTCTTTTCCCTGAAAGGCGACATTTTCATTTAATCACTTGCCTCCTGGAGCTAAGGCTGTAAGTAAAATATCAAACATCACAAAACTCGTGAAAAATTTGTAGGAGTTCACAATGTTGTTAAACACTTACTCAAAGCAACTGCTCCTTTGCAGGGTGAGAAGTTCTGGATTGCTACCAAATCTTGGGCAGGGGAGCAGGGCTAAAGGAATGCTGCTCTGATGACCAGCAGTGCACATTATAACTGTCCTTCTGCCAAGGGTTTAAACTTTAAGTCCTGTTTAGTGAGGGGAAGCAGAGGAAAAAGCAAACCACGAGCCTTGGGACATGTTTTCAGGCCCCGAAACAGACTATAACCTTGGACAAGAGTATGATTCAGCAATGTGAATAGGAGATTGTTCCTGCGTTTATACAGATCAGTGCCCCTAGTCCACTTCTTACAGCATGGCAGAATAAATGATGCTTGATCAGGTACTTATGTTTAACCTTTTCCCTGCACTGTTAATATTTCACAGCAACCTCCTGTGCTGCAGAAATGTTATGATTTGAGGGCTGAAGTATGTCAGAATGTTAAGAACTCTTGTGGTCACCTTGGAATAATTCAAGCAAACTATATATGGATTAACAGAGCATGTGCCTTGTTGTCTTCTAGGTTTTATATAGTGCCAAGCACACCATGTGGGCTTGACAGATAATAATTCTAACACTTTTCCCAGCATTCCTGGCAATTTAATTTGGTGCCTGTGTTGTGTGAATACATTACTATTCTATTGATTTGTATTGTGCAGCACCTACGGGCCACAAACACTCAAACAGGTACTGTGACCCCATTGTGCTAGTTGTTGTACAAACACAGAACGAAAAGGCAGTCCCTGCACCCAAAGAGATGAAACATTTAAGCCTAGTCTAGACACATTTTTGTACCAGGAATAACTATTTTAGTTGGGAGGTGTGTTGGGTTTGTTTTGTTTTGTTTTACCAGACTACTATACCAGTATAACCCCTAGTGTGCAGAGCCATTCCTTGGGTATGATGAATTGGGGCAACCGCTAGAGGCCCTGCACTTGGGGGGTGCCCTGTGCTCCAGTGTGCGTGTGTGCCGGCAGAGGGGGTTGGGGAAGCGTGTGTTGTATTTCTTCTTCTTGCTTGGAATAACGGGGCTCGGACCCAGCCTGCCCCACCCCACAGCACCCTGCCAGCTCCCAGTGTTGCCTGCCACTGCACCGGTTGGCAGCATCCTAGCGCCACAGGAATATGCTAGCCCCACGCTGAGCCCATCCATTTCCCTTCCGGCCTGGACCCCTCCCTTTTCCGGGACCCCCCAGCACAAGGGGCCACCTTGCCCCTAGCACAGATGCCACTCTGTAACTCTCCATCTTCCCTCACCCACCAGCACTGGTGTCCCCTCCCCACACCAGATTTCATCTGTATAAAAAAAGTTAAGGGGCAGGGGAGCATACAGGCTGATTTGTCCCAGGCCCTGCACCCCTTTAAGGATGACCCTGCTAGTATGGATGCAGTTATACCAGTATAAAGGTGTCTTGCTGGTATTGTTTGTTCCCCTTCTTGCATGGGGATAGGTTTAGGGATTTAAAGTGCCTTTTATACCAATACAAATATAGTTAAAGTGATACCACTTTTATGTATAAATCAGGCATTAGCCTTGCCCCTAACCCAGGGGTGGGCAAACTACGGCCCGTGGGCCACATCCTGCCCAGCCCCTGAGCTCCCGGCCTGGGAGGCTAGCCCCTGACCCCTCCCCTGCAGTCCCCCCTGCCCCACAGCCTCAGCTCACTCACTCCGCCGCCAGCGCAATGCTCTGGGTGGCGGGGCTTTGAGCTCCTGGGGCAGCGCAGCTGTGGAGCCTGGCCTGACCCAATCTCTGTGCTGTGTGGTGGCAGCAGCAGCAGCATGGCCCGGCTCCAGCCAGGTGGCATGGCTATAGTGCCACCAGCGCTCCAGGCAGTGTGGTAAGGGGGGCAGGGAGTAGTGGGAAGGGTTGGATAGAGGGCAGGGGAGTTTGGGGTGATGGTCGGGGGAGAGAGTGTGGATAGGCATGGAGCAGTTGAGGGGGTGGAACAAGAGGTTGAATGGAGGCAGAGATTCTGGGGTGGGAGGCTGTCAGGAATGAGAGGAGGGGTTGGATAGGGCAGTGGGTTTCGGGGACAGTCAGGGGACAGGGAGCAGGGGGTGGATGGGGCAGGGGTCTCAGAGGGACCATCAGGGAACAGTGGGGGGTTGGATGGGGCAGGAGTCCCATGGGGGAGGCAGATAGGAGGTGGGTGCCGGGCCACGATCCCCTCCCCTAATAGCCCGTCATACAATTTATAAAACCCGATGCAGCCCTCAGGCCAAAAAGTTTACCCACCCCTGCTCTAACCAGTTTTCAATTTTATCATAGAAACACAAAATTCCACCCAAACTCTCAACAAGTTTCAGTACGTCTAGTTCAGTGAGCAGTAGATATGGGAAATATCCAATTTTAATGTTGTTGCTGCACATTAAAACCTGGACATTTCTAGACCTTAATTCTAAGCCTTTCTCAAAGATCCCTAGAAAAATATAATAAAAATGTATTTTCTCATATGACATTAAGGACATTTAGGTCATTCAGTTTAAGCTCATCAAAGGGCTCAGTAGGTTGTTTCCATTTAATAAAAATTCAAACTACAGTAACTCCTCACTTAACTTTGTAGTTATGTCCCTGAAAAATGTAACTTTAAGCAAAACTATGTTAAACTAAGCCAATTTCCCCATAAGAATTAATGTAAATGAGGGGTTTAGGTTCCAGGGACATTTTTTTCACCAGGTGAAAGACCACACGCACACAGTGTAAGTTTTAAATAATTTAATATTGGTACACAGTGATGATTGGTAAGCTTGGTTGAGGTGGAGGAGTCAGAGGGTGGGATATTTCCCAGGGAATGCTTTATTGCTGAATGAACTAGCAATTGACTGAGCCCTCAAGGGTTAACTCTCACAACACTCTACAAGGCAGCAGGAAAGGAGGGAGGGCAGACAGAGACACATACCCTGTGTGTTTGAGACAAAATGTGCATTTCCCCTTTAGGTAGCTGACCCCAGGCTTAAGTACACTGCCTTGTTAATTAAATCAGCTTGCTGAGACCTGAGACCCACAGCTACTGCCTAGAAGCTCCCTCCGTCCCTCGTGTGTCCCCCCTGCTCTATGGAAGATGGGGTAAATGGGTGCAGGAGCAGGGAGGAGGGTGAAACACCCTGATATTAGCCCCCCTCTTCCTTCTCTCCCCCCGTACAGCAAGCAGGAGTCTCTGGGAGCAGCTCCAAGGCAGAGGGCAGGAGCAGCACATGGCAGGTGGGGGAGGGACAGCTGCTGCATGGGGAATTTAGGGGAGTGGGGAGCTGATGGGGGGCTGCCAGTCCACCCTGGTTCCAACCATCCACGAGCTAGCTGCAATGGGCTGCTCTTTCTGCAAGCAGTGGACAAACCAGACAGCTGCCAAACAACTTAGAAAGGAGCATTTCACAACTTTAAACAACCATGTTCCCTAATTGATCAGCAACTTAACATTGAAACAACGTTAACTGGGACGACTTTAAGTGAGGAATTCCTGTATGACATTCAATGTGCAACACCAGATGGCAACTTTTATTGAAGGTATTAAAAATCTATTGAGCATACGTGTGTACAAAACCAGGGGAACTGCTTCATCCTTAAAAACCAAAAATTGGAAATAAATTACTCACAAAATGCTGATATTTTGGGTGAAAAAACATTAAAATTATTGATACTGAGAAAATTTTACAAGCAGAAAGTGAGTCTGGGATTCATTGATTGTTTTTGCTGATGTAGAGCTTCCAGGTTTATTAGTGATGGGCAACTAGTGTAATTTTTAAAAATACAAGTATACGTGAAATAAATCTACATTTTTTCCAACAATGACATTAATGATAGAGTCTGATCCTGCACCATTGAAGTCCATGGGAGGGTTGTCATTGACTTCAGTAGACACAAGATCGCAGCTTTACAACAGTGAACTAAGTGCTTATTTGTAATCTCAAATAGGTATCTGTGCAGTCTGCCATATCCTGTATGCCATTTGCGCTATCACTATGGACTGCATGTGCTTAGTGTCTGAGAATACAAGTGTGGCACTCTCGTTCTGCACTTGTTCACTGGGTAAATAAAATTGACTTTTTAAAAACTTCCTGAATGTTGAATTCTACATCTCCCACCTACATGCCTGGAACATAAAAGCCAAGATTTTGAAAAGCAACCAGTGACTTTGGATAGCTCAATCCTTATCCGCTCAACCAGAGATGTCCTAAAGAGGATAGATTTTCAGACAGCATGAAAATCAGACTCCTTTCAGGTATCTCAAGTTTGACACTCCAAAAAATGACGTATGTAAAAATCATTGAGTGACTTTTGTAACTCTTGGCCATGTAGCCCTAGACATGTGTCTACCCAATTAGCCGCAACAATTCACCATATCAATATTTTTCTTTAGAACCGGTATATATGTGTGTGTGTGTGTGTGTATATATATATATATATATATATATATAGTCACACGTTATGCCATGAAAAAAACGTTTCAGTCTGTCTTATCAGATCTCAAACCAATGCCATAGCTAGGAGTGTAAATTTGGGTGAGCCCCAACTTATGGTGGGCAGGCAGTGACAGGCTCGCGCTAGCATGATAAAAATAGCAGCGTGGACATTGCAGGACGAGCTGGCTACTCGAGTCCAAGACTGCTCAATTCCTGGTTCTGAGATAGAGAAGAAGCAGGGGAAATCAAACTGGCTGACAGAGGTATCTGCCACCCTCCCCCCGCGCCCTGGTGTGCATAGCTATGGCCTTTGGGAGAGAAACACAGGGTGCAAGATGCAGCCTGGGCCCCTTGAGGCTGAGGAGCTGGCCTGACTCCTGCATGGGGCAGAGCAGAGGGAAGGTAAATGGAATAAGGAAAAAGAGAGGGGGCTAACAGTAATCAGTACCAGACACAGGCATGCTATTCCAGGCCTATTTCCACTCTTCACCTCCTAACTCTGGGCTCCAGGAACTTCCACCCCCACCCTAGGCTACCATAGACACTCCAACCAACAACCCTCTCCCTCCACCCCAACACTTCCACTAGTTAAACATTTCTTTATTTTCCAGTTTTCTGGTGGTGGTTGTTTTTTTACATACTTCCAGAAGCTAATTTTTCATTCCTCATTGAGACATGCCAGGTCTGAACTATTAAAATTAGGATATTTTGAGTTAGAGTGCAAAAATGTCTGGGGGAAAAAATGTAGCTTTGTGTGCATGTGAGAGAGAGAGAGAGAGACTAAAATTCACCCTTGGGCTGAGAAACAAACATCATCAATTGCATCCCAAAGGATAATTCTTGTAGACAGGGCCAGCTCCAGGGTTTTTGCTGCTCCAAGCGGCAGCAGCTCCACGCACTGCTTTCTTCCTCAGCAGCAGGCCTTTATCTCCGAGAGGGACCGAGGGACCTGCCGCCGAACAGCTGGACATGCCATTCCTTCCCCTTGGCGGCCCCAAGCACCGGCTTGCTGCACTGGTGCCTGGAGCCGGCCCTGCTTGTAGAAAGGTAAAAGCCTCTGAAAATAGCACCATAGTGTGAAAGTCCTTCATTGAGAATAACTACAGAGTTGCTACAGTGATGCAGTAAAAAGATGATAATTGGTACTTAGCCCACCATAAAGTTGTTCATTTTTTGATGGATATGTATCAAGTGTTAGCATTAAAATTAGATCCAATTTTTGCATTATATTCCATTCATCCCCTTTTCTGAATGCGTTTCTATTCTGTTCTAAAGTGATTTGACACACAGACAAATGAAACCCCAGCAGAGAAGGCACTGAAGCAAAGTAAATTGATCAGCTATCTGATCTGTCTAAATCTTCTGTGAGCTGCAGTTTGATGCCATGTTCTTACCTCCAAGTGGCTCCCACTGACAGCAGCAAGCCCTTGGTTGGAATAAGGCTGAAAGATAAGAGCAATGGCTCTGTAAACTGTTTACAGCCGTGTGCAGCAGACACACAACTGAGAAGAAATCAGAGCTGTGAAATTCCACACCTTTCATTTCAACAGCTTCGAATTGAGCTTCTATCCTCTTTTGTAATCCCTGCAAAACAAGGTAATAAAAACCCTACTGTATTTTGTGAGAAGCTTCACTACCCGTTTTTTTAAAAGCATAGATAGGGCGGTAAATATTTTCTTCCCTTCGGCACATTTTTGTATCTCTAAAAAAAAAAAATTAACTTTACTTAGTGCATCATTTTTTATTTTATTTTATTTTTTCTCCCTCAGCATCACTTCAGGTCCAAGTCCGGGGCTTTGGAATGCAGCACGTGCCTTCCCAGACTCTTGTGATTCTATAGAGCAGTGGTCCCCAACCTTTTTTGTCTGGCGAGTGCCAAACAACAAGCCACGGAGGACTGTGGTGATGGACGAGCATCCACTGAAATTCCGCCGACAAGCGGCAGCGTCAATAGGCGTTGCCACCAAAATGCCGCCAACAAGCAGCAGCATCCAGAGGTGTTGCCGCCAAAATACTGTTGAAAATCGGCAGCATTTCGGTGGTGACACCTCTGGATGACGCAGCTTGTTGGCGGCATTTCAGCGGATGCTTTTTCGCCAGCCAGTACGCGGGTGCACTTAGATGCCCCAACGGGCACCGCGTTGGGGACCCCTGCTATAGACTATACTTTCAGGCCAGTATAGCTTCTCAATCATCTGTGCTGCAGCTAAAACCTACTTAGCTGTCTGCCTCAGGTATAATTAGTAAACGGCTCTGTTTTTGTACCAGCTGCATCTCAAGAATACCGGTAATTCATGCTTTTGGCTATGGCCCATTTGCATTGTGGATGATTCTAATTTCTCTATCAAATAGCGTGTGTAATTTGTGGTGCTTTCCTTAGACAAGTGAAATGATATTAAACACAGACAAGGTACTGTATAATATAATTTGCTTTTTGCAAAGAGTCTGGACTATGCACATCACAGTATAGACAATTTTGCATAAACTCGAAAGAAAAATATATCCTTGTCTCCTTAAAATTAAGGTCAATCTGTAACTGGATATAGAGTCCTTGTCTTTGACTCTCTCCATGTTGACTTTGGGTTAGAGCCATTACAGTGCAACAGATTTGCCTTTATATGTACCTATCCCCATCTAAGAAGATTCTGTGTCTAAGCAAGTCATCTGGATCGCATGCTTCAAGAAATGATACAATTTAATTTGCAGCCATTTCAAGCCAGGAGCTAATTTTATGGAGGATAATTTAAGAAGCAGCTGCCTGATGCCATGAACACATGAAATGTTAAGACGCAAATGAACATTGCTTTACAGCTTTGAATGACTTTTTACAGCTTTGCTTCAGAACGATGATTGGGCCAAATTCTTTGCTGCAGTAATGTCACTGAATTCAGGTGGGTTTACAGCAGGAGAGAATTGGGCCTATTGTATTCTTTTTAAGGTAGAATGAAATTTAGCGCTGGTTGGAATGATTAATTATTTCCTTCATAAAACTCTAGCAATAAGGAGGAATCAGAAAGTAAAGAAAAGTAAGGATTTTCATCTTCTAAGTGGTAAGATAATGATGGCTTCTTACCATTGATGAGCCACTGAGTGAAAGGATTCAATGCACAAGAGCATTACATGAGGCTTTTAAGGGTTTTTATGCTTTCCTCCACAAATTTGCATATAGTGTATTGCTCAAAGTATGAAAAGCTATGTTAAAAACGTATTATGATTCAGACTTAAGCCAATGAAGGGCCATATCCCAAGCCCTTGAGGCTAATGGAAAGACTCCCATTAACTTCAGTGACTTTGGTCCAGGCTAACAAAGCAGAAAATGCTGACGCTGGTCTTCCTTAACATATCCCATTCTTCTTGCTACAGTCTGGCATCTACAGGGGGTATAACTCAGAGCAGCATTCAGCCCTCTGAATGGAAACTGATGCAGCTTCATTTTCTTTTCTGCAGATACTCAGACAGAAACAATATTCCACGTTCATCTGTGCTGCAATTCCACTGACTCTGGTGGACTTGTAGTTCTTAGAGAGAATTTGGCAAATAGCTCTGAAAACTGTGAACTGCCTCTACTTATTTGAATAGAGTTGTTGTTTCTGAAACATTATGATGGCAGATTAATAGCAATATTTATGATAGGTTGGGTCACAGAAACCCCCTTGAGACTGCCACCTGATGTGCTGGGACGACCTCTGAGCCCGTTTTCCCTGGCAGCTTGGGACTTCAGTATCCTGTCTTGTGGAGCCAGACACGCTAGCCTGCTACAAACACAGGTCCATGTCCAAACCAAAGCTTCAGGCTTAACTGAAAACAGCTTAAGAAGTGCTCCTGTCTCCAACGCCCAGATACCCAGTTCCCAAAGGGGT